>NC_048445.1:16897174-17056907 GCF_004353265.1 Vitis riparia
CTAGCTTGCACACATTCACCCTAGGTTACTTAGACAATCTTTCAGAATATGTCACTTGGACACTTCTTTTGGCATAGTTCACTTAGGCATGATCTTGATTTTGGTTACTTATTTTTCAGGATAAGATGAGTGTTGGCTTGACTTTTTATTACATGAAATGAATTTTTTATTCTATCTTTATTTTATTTTTATTTTTATTTTTGAAGGTTTGAGTTTGACATTTAAATTATTATAATCCGTTGCATTACTTTAATTTCTTGATTTTTTTTAATTGCATACGTCTGATATTTATTTTTATACCCTTATCAATTTATTTGTTTATTTACTCACTTATTCATTTATTCTTTAATTCCATGAATTGGCATTTTGGATTTTTGTGGCTATGTGATTTAATTTTCTATTTTATTTTATCCTATTTCCAATTACATGATTTCTTATTTCAACTTTATTTTTACTTTGCATGAGACTTGGAGCCATCAAGGAAAGGAGATCACAGCCAAATAGGGAAACTTGGAAGGAATCCATGCTGCATATGATTTGCTTGAAGAAAGAATCCGGGCTACATATAGAAAGTGGGCAGATCACGGCTGAGGCACATCCGGGAGCATATGGAAAGAAGATTAAAGGGGATTTGATCACTTACCAAACAAGATACGACTGCATTCTTGGGGAAATCTCCAAGTGAGCCACACATAATGGGCTTCCCATATCCACGCGCATGTAGGAAAAAATGGAAATAAGATATTCCATAAGGAGTGGGTTGCCTTATAAATAAAGGGAAGAATCCAAGCATATGGGAACTTTTTTTTCGAAGGGGAATAGGCGGAAAGAATTTTCACATGGAGACTTTTCTTTTGGGAGGGCAGAGAGGACACGAAAGCAATTTTTTTTTAGAGAACGCGAGAAGAACTTTGAGGAGCCGACACATAACCTTAAAAAAGAGAGGAGCAGCCCATAAAATTTCGATTTAATTTTAATTTATTTTTCTTTTTTAGTTTGGATGTGTTTGTGGTTTTAATTCTTTAGTTTAATTTGTCCCATTAGATAAAGTTCCTTTTTCTTTATTCCAATTCAATTTAGTTTTAATTTATCTTTTATGTTTAGATGTGTTTGTAGTTTTCTTTAATTTAATTGTTTCTATTATAAAAGTTCTTATTTTTAATTTTGATTTAGTTTAATTTTAATATATTTTTTATGTTTAGATGTGTCTGTGATATTAATTTGTTAGTTTAATTATTTCTATTAGAAAATTTTTTGTTTTTAATTTTGATTTAGTTCACTATTAATCTACCTTTCATGTTTAGTGTTTGTTGTTTTAATTCGTTAGTTTAATTGTTCATATTAGAAAAGTTCTTATTTTTAATTTCAATTTAGTTCAATTTTAATCTATCCCATATGTTTGTGATTTTAATTCGTTAGTTTAATTGTTCCTATTAGAAAAGTTTTTATTTTTAATTTCAATTTGGTTCAATTTTAATCTATCCCATATGTTTGTGATTTTAATTCATTAGTTTAATTATTCCTATTTAAAAATTCTTATTTTTAATTTCAATTTAGTTTGATTTTAATCTATCCTATATGTTTTTGTGATTTTAATTTGTTAGTTTAATTATTCATATTAGAAAAGCTCTTATTTTTAATTTCAATTTAGTTCAATTTTAACCTATCCTATATGTTTAGATGTATTTGAGATGTTAATTCATTAGTTTAAGTATTCTTGATAGATAAAGTTCATATTTTTAAAATCCCAAATTAGTTTAAATTTTAATTTAGCTATTAGTTTAAATATGTTTGTGATTTTAATTCCTTAGTTTAAATAATTTGTGAGATAAAGTTTACTTTTTTAATTTTGGATTAACTTAGTTTTAGTTTATGATTTAATTTAAATGTGTTAGTGATCCTAATTAGTTTGATTTTAATTCGTTTTTAGTTTAAATAATCACGCTAAATAAAGTTTGTGTTTTTAATCCCAATTACTTTAATTTTAATTCATTTTTAACTTAAAGGCATTTGTGGATCTTAATTCTTTGGTTTAAATGATTGTATCAAATAAAGTTTGAGTTTTTACTATTCCAATAATTTTATTAAGTAGAATTTAATTTCAATTTAGTTTGATTTTAATTTATTTTATAATCTAAATGCGTTCATGATTTTAATTCAATTGTTTGATTAACCCTCTTAGACAAATTCCATATTTTTTATTTCTATCTTAGTTTAATTTTATTTTGTTAATTTATTTATTTGCTTTAGTTTAAATGTATTTGTGATTTCAATTTGATAGTTTAGCCAATCTTATTAGATGATGATGGTGTTCTTAATTTAATCTAGTATTAATTATTTTTAGTATTGAATGTGTTGGTGTGTTTTTGATTTCATTAACTTTGAATTTAATCTGTTTATATCCAATTTTGCAGTTGATTATAATTTTGTTTAATTAATTAAGTCAATCACATGTAATTATTTTCATGTTTTAAGTATGGTAATTTTGGCTTTGATCTATTGACATTCAGTATGAGCTTTAGGAATTTTAGATAATCAATCCAATTAATTGCATGTCATTGTTTTCATACCTTCAAGATTGTTGAACTTTGGTATTTGATTTATCATCTTTTGTTAAAATGCTATTTTACCTTAATTGATTCCATATTATTATCTCCATATGCTAAGTTTGTTTGCTTTAATATTTGATTGGTTATTTTTATTTTAATTCATGTGTTTCTTGAAATCTAAATGTTAGTCTTGGGTAATATTTTGTTAGTTTGTTTGATTAGAAAGTCATAAATTTGATGCCTTAGTGATTGTTAGATAAATTCTTATTTTTTGAAGGCCACTGGAAACTCATGAAGGTTGGTCTTACCCTCACCACTTTAATTGACATGATTTTCTAAATCTTTATTTTGTGATTTTTGCTTTTCTTTTATTTTGATTGGTATTTTGTTTTCTATGTTTTATTATTTTAAAAATTAATTCCTTTTATTTTAAAATCAAAACCTTTTTCTCCAAAGACCCCTTTAAGAAATTCTATTTTTTAAAAAATTCATTTAGAGTCCTTAGAATAAAAAACCCCATTTTCTTAAAATAATATGCAACCATTTTTTGATCGGTTTGCATCTTTCTCGGTTTTTTAATGAAAATTTTGGTTTAAAATTAGACACGAATCCAAGTTTGTGGTTCCACATAAATGGGATAATTCCATGTTAGATTTGTGTATATCAACTGGGGAATTGGTGAAATCCCTACATAAAAAAAAAAAAAAAAAAATCTTTTCAAAACTTATTTTTGCTACCGCCTTTGTTGGTTGTTACAATCATATCTATTTTTTTGGAATTGTACATAAGAAGTGTGTAATAATTGATGATTTCATATTTTTTTTTATCATTTTTGCTATGCAATTAGTTAAGCATGTTAGGGTTTCTTATTTTACTATTTATTATCTAACCCCCCTGTCCTGCGGAAGCACGCTATGAATTATATATGCTATTCAGGTACGTTCCCTAATACCCACTTTCTAAACCCTGTGAACATGATTGTCATTGCGTACTATGCCCATGCTTGTTATCCTATTTGATTGCCTTGATATATATTTGATGCTTATTTGATTATCTTTGACAAAAACACATGTGATATATTTCTATACTAACTTTTATGTTTCATGATAGCGCTTGAGAAGCCGTTCAAGTACGCACTTTAATTCTCTCTTATGATCAAACTTTCTTATTTGGCATGTTATTTTTTAAAATCACCTAGCCTACCTAGGTATCCATGGTCAACCATTTAATTGCCACATTTCCCTCAACCTAGTCAGTAGAGACCTCTTTAGGGCTTAGAGGGGTGCTACCTCCTAGAGGTACTTTCCCAGTAAGTAACCTGATCCTCAGACCTAGACTCGGGTTTTTCAAAGACATGTTTTTCCAAAAATTATGGAGTCACATTTTAGGGTTTTTCTTTCTTGTTTTATTATCCCTTTAAAATAAAAATAAAATAAGTGGCGACTTCGACTTTTTCCAAAATTAATTTTTTCACAAATAAAAAGCGAGTCTCGCCGATCGAGTGGGGGCGCATGTGAAAAATTCGGGTCCACAGCTTGGCATGTAGTCTATGAAACTTTTGTTTCAATTTTTTAAATTGAAATTTCATTTTGCTCTAATGTTCATTTCATTTAACATCTGAATGTCCCATTTTCCATGTTACCTCTATTCATTTTTGTTACCATTATATCAATGAGTATCTTCTCTATCTAACCACTCCACATTTCTCCTTCCTCAAAATCTGTTACCTCAGTGGCCATTTGTACATATACAACTTCTTTTAGCATAGGTAATAAACAAAACAATATGTAAGGTCGATTTGTCCCATTATTCCCACCATAAATTTATAATAAATGTTTTATATTTCCTTCTATGAATAAAAGTTGTATATTGTATTTATTATAAAAATCCATAGTCATGGTTTTGGATGAGAATGAAATTATTATGACTATCTAGCTAATACTAGAAACATTAAAATTAATTCTTTTTTTTTTTTTTTTTTGTGTTGGTTTTAGTTAATGTAGAATTAAACCAATATTATGCTCATAACATACATTATAAATTATAAAATTTTTCCTCGGTTTGACTTATAAGCTTTAGGAAGAATCTTAATGTTATTGTTGTCCTAAATGATGTAATATTTTGAAGGAAAAATCTTCCACATACAATCCAAAACACTATCCCGAAATGTAAGAGAATAATATGTAAATTATAATGTCCACAAAAAAAAAAAAAAATTATGAAGGAAAAAGATAATATTCAAAATACAAATATGCGATGCATTAGAAAGTAAATAACATCCTCTCATTTTCTCAAAAAAATTGTCAAACATTTATAAGAAATAGTTGCACATTCACCTCTTTTTCTTTATTTATTTTGTCATGAATATGATATTTACATCATTCTCTTTATTTATTTTATCACAAATATGATTAAACTTATAAATGAAAAAATAATTAAAATTCATTTACTAATTAAACTTTTATTTTATATCTACCTTAAAAAAAATTCTACCAATATTCTCAAGTTATTAAAGCTTATGTGTAGACCCTCCATTTTGTCCTCTTAGCACATGTAATGCTAGTGTCTACCATTTGTTTCCCTTTTACCTTGTGATCATTCCTTGGTAACCCATTGACACTCATACAACTTCTTTTTCTTAGTCATCTTCAGGGACCCTTGTGTAAACGGGCTCATTAGGATCCTCACTATGAACTTGGCTTCTCTTCACGCCTAGTTTAGGTCACATAGACGCACCTTAGATCATTTAGACACACTTGGCCTATTTGAACACACTTAGACCCACTTAGGCACACCTAGGCATCTTTTACGCAAATTCACTTAGTTACACTTTAGATCATTCCAATCCACTTAGTTACACTTTAACTTAGTCCACTTGGTTTGCATTGTAGGTGCACTTCAAATTAGTTAATTTAGATACATATTCATTTTAACTTGAATTTTGGTAAGGTAATTTTTATTTTATTTTATTTATTATTATTATTATTATCATTATTATTATTTTGGTAAATTAATTTTTTGAAATGTTTCAATATAATTTTTTTTAATGAATAAATTTTTGGTAAGTTGTTATTATTACTATTATTATTATTATTATTTTGGTAAATTAATTTTTTGAAATGTTTCAATATAATTTTTTTAATGAATAAATTTTTGGTAAGTTATTATTATTATTATTATTATTATTTTGGTAAATTAATGTGTATTTGGTGGGGACTGGGCATGGGGACCCTGAACTTTTGACACTGAAGGTTGAGAGAGTGATTTAGAGTGCTCATCTTTTGCTTTATGATAGATTGGTCTCCAATGATGTGTAGGGAATTGGTTGGGCCTGATGCTAGACTTCTCTATGTTGGGAAGACTGTTGGATACCACAGCAGAACCCAGGAGGAGATACATGAATTACTTCTGAGTTTTGCTGAAGCTGGAGGTACAGTTGTGAGACTTAAAGGCGCTTTGAAAAGGGAAAATTTGGGGAAGTGTTAAGAGGATTGGGAAGGAGGAAAATGGGGGTTTTCAAAGGGTTTCTGCATGGGGAAAAGATGGGGATTTCGGAAAAAACAGAGGATGGGCTATTTTTTAGCGAAGAAAGTATTCAGATTGGGAGAGGAAAGAAGGAAAGGCACAACGATTTTTCTGGGACACAGTGGAAGAAGACACTAAAAGCAAGAGCAAAGAGGAGTGGGATAGAGGTTTTGAGGTGAGAGTTGGGTAGCCAAACAACTCTTTGCCTGAGGGGAGGTTTATTCTGAGCTTTGCTTTGTTGATTGGAGTGGACATTAAGGACCACTCATTTGCTTTGTTAGATCTAATCTTTACATGCATGCTCTATTTTGGCTTTATATTTTGGTATTTTTGTTCTTTTCTCTAGTAAATACCTGATGCATTGATCCTTCCCTGAGTTTGATACATAAAAATCATGCTTTTGTTTCCTTTAGATTCCACCTGTATCCAGTACATTGACACTTATGAAATGGAGCCTGGTTTTTTTATTTTTATTTATTTATTTATTTGTACATGCTCTGTTTCTATTTTTACTCTCTTCTTTGTTTCTGTTTTGGCGTGTTTGGGGGTGTTGAGTACCTCATTTTCTGAGAGTCCTATGCGAGCCACTTTGCATACAATTGGAAATTTTAGGATGCCTGTAAAATTATTTGAACCACTGCAATGTAGATAGATTTGGAAGGAGAAGAAGATGATGGTCATGGGTATCGGGTTGTTCAATAGATTCAGTTGTGGAAGGCATCAGTAATACATCATGCTCTTCGAGATTCAGCATCATTTGGCTCCATTCGCACGTGTCTTCGGCTTCTCTTTTCATCGAGTTCTACTCGCCAAACAGGAGAAGAGCCTTGCGGTTCTTTTCATTGTCAAGGTCATTGGTGAATATAGTAATCTGAGTCAACCAGAATGGGGATACTTGAAGGAACAGCATGTTGGAATTTTTATGTGTGGACTTACATAATTAATTTGATAATATCATAAATCAGTGTTAATTTATTTTTTGCATTGTGGTCCATAATGGGACTGGACACATACTGTTGCTTGATTTTTATGGGCTCACCCTAATTCACTTGACTGGCCCATTAAGTCAAGTCGTCCAACTAAAGTGTGTAATGTGCAATATATATATATATAATATATGTATTTATTTGTATATATATATATAGAGAAGTGTGTGCCTTTTTTGGATGTGCTACTCTCTTTCTTCTTTTTGAAGAGCACTCCCGGCAACACACGCACACACTCCACTTTGGACTGAATTTTGGGAGACAAGGGAAGAGCTCATTGATCGTCCATCCTCGGAGCATCACGCACCCGGAAAGCAGATCATTGGACATCAAAGGGAGCAGAAATGGCTTCCCAAAGCACGAACCAAGGTAACGGACTGAATTTTGCTATTAAATGCATGCTTAATTGTCAACATGTGATCCTATGCAATTTAAATTATCATCATTTGGTATCAGAGCGTGCATGATTGACATTTGAGCTGCAATTTTGGATTAATTTTTGTTTTCCCGTTTTCTGGTTGCGGAAGACAATTTTTTTTTTGGGGGTTTTTTCGTTTGGTGTTAATTCTTGGTTTTCAAGCCCGATTGAGGTTGGAAACTTGTAGAGAATATTGTTTGGAGCAAAACCCATCAATTTTTGTGATTTTGGAGCTCATTTGATGATATTACGAAAATTAGGGTTTGTTTGGTTCTTGCTTTTATGAGGTTTTTGTGCATTTTTTGGGTTTGGATTGAAGAATTGATGTTTGAGGAAGGAAATCTAAGTATTTTTGTCGAAAAATGCGTGAAATTTTGGGCGAAAAAAAAAAAAAAAAATTTCTTCTTCTCCAGAACCAGGTCGTGCTCAGCGGGGGAGAAGGTGAATAGTAGCATGCTGACGTCATCATGACGTCATAAAAAAAAAAAAAAAAAAAAAAAAAAAAAAAAAAAAACAAAATTTTTTTTTTTTGTTTAGTTTGCCTTGGTATTCTTGGATTGATTATGCATATGTTAGAATTATTATGCAATTGTTAAAATTGACTTTATTGGGACAATTGTTATAATTATTGGTTTTATGGTATAATTTTTTATTTTGTACCAATAATGTTGTCCAAGGTCAATTTTGTTAACTATTTGAATTTATTGTGGCAATTTATAACACTTGTGTGATTGCCTATCGCAATTCCAAGTGTGTCAAGTTGCGCAAATTGAATATTTTAGTTTATCATGACAATAGTGAACATATATGTGGTTGCCTATCGTGACCCTATATGTGTCAAATTGTCTTTGCTGAGATATTTTATCTCCCACATTTAATCGCTTTATTATTGTGGTTACTAAGATCCATACGGGTATTGTAATCGTCCTATCGATGATAACAATGCTTGGTAGGATGCTTAGATTGGTGAAGGAAATTAATTGTATATTATGAACCGTACTAATTTTCTTTGCCCTTTCGGTAATAAAATTAGTACATCTTGGTTGTAATATTTAATTAGTTGTCCTTACCGCCGTGGAATTTTCAAAATTCCAAGCTATTGCTAAATTGAGAAATTATGGAAACTAGCAAATGCATGATATTGTAATAACATGCATAATGTTGAATTTTGCTATTTTCCAGCTACCAGCAATCCTGGTATTTCTCTGCAATTATCTGCCATCAAACCTCTTACTGGAAATAATTTTGAAGAATGGTATGAGTCCTTTAACGTGCATATGACTCTGCAAAATCTGGACTTGGCTTTGAGGGTTGATGAGCCAAGTAAGCCCACTGATGTGAGCTCTGCAGATGAAAGATTATTTTATGAAAGATGGGAGCACTCCAACAGGAGTTGTTTGATGGTGATGAAATACACTATGGAAAAATCTATCAAAGAATGCGGGCCAAAGACGGAAAGGGCCAAAGACTTCTTGGAATATGTGAAGGCCACTTATACCAAAGTTGATAAGGCAGAAATGGCAACTCATTTGAAGCTTCTCACAACTACTGTATATGACGGAGTCAGTGGGGTTAGAGATCATATCATTAAGCTAAGGCACTACTTCAACAAGGCAAATGAGATGAAAGTGGAGTTGGGTGAAAAATTTCTGAAATGGTTAATACTTGAGTCTCTTCCTGTTTCCTTTGATGCAGTGAAGTTGACTTACAATGCCTTGAAGGAAGAATGGACTCTGGAGGAGTTGATGTCCATTGTAGTGCAACATGAAGTCTCACTGAAGAAAAATGAGACTCGCTCCCTTGCTCTTGTAACTGATCAAGCCAGTAATATGAAGAAAAAACCTCCACACAAGAATTCTGGAGGCTCTAAGCAGTTCAAGAAAAAAGGGAATTCAAATCAAGGAACCTCCAATGCATCAGCTTCTTCTAATACTGCAAAGAGGGAGAAATTCAAAGGGAAGTGCAACTTTTGCCATAAGATTGGCCACAAGCAAGCTGATTGCTTCAAATTTAAAAATTGGCTAGAGAAGAAAAAGAAAGGTGAAATTGTGGTTGTGGTTAATTTGAATGCAAACATGATTGAGACAAATATTGTTGATGTTCATGCCAATTCTTGGTGGTTAGATACTGGTGCCACTATTCATGTCACTAATTCTTTGCAGGAGATGACAAACAGAAGGAAGCCGTCAAAGCATGAAGAATGTGTGTGTATGGGTGACGGAAGCAAAGTGAAAGTGGAATTTTTTGGCATGATAAAGCTGAAGTTGATCACAGAAAGTTTTTTGTTGTTACACAATGTGGCTTTCATACCCTCACTTAGGAGGAATCTGATTTCTGTATCTTCTTTGGATAGACATGGTTATTCTTTTCACTTTGGAGGTGGAAAAGTGGATATTTTTTGCAACTCAGTCTTAATTGGCAATGGTGTTTTGTTTGGAAATCTATATAGTCTCAGTTTGCATCATGGTTTATTATGTGAATCATCTTCTGTTAATTATGTTGTTGGTTGCAAGCGTGCTAGAGTGAATTTGAGTTCTTCCATGTTATGGCACAAGCGCCTAGGTCATATTTCTAGGCAAAGATTAGAGAGATTGGTGAAAGATGGTGTGCTTTCTAATCTTGATTTCTCAGACTTCGAAACTTGTGTTGTTTGCTTAAAGGGGAAGATGACAGCAAAGACCAGAAAGGAGAAGATTGATAGGTGTGGAAGTACTTTAGACTTGATCCACACAGATATATGTGGTCCTTTGTCACCAACTGCTTTAGGGGGTTATAAATATTTCATCACTTTTATTGATGATTTCTCTAGATTTGGTTATGTTGAACTAATCCATGAGAAATCTGACTCCCTGAATGTGTTCAAAGCCTTTAAGGCTAAGGTGGAGTTGCAGTTAGGAAAGCCCATTAAAGCTGTGAAGTCTGATAGAGGTGGTGAGTATTATGGGAGATATGATGAGACTGGACGGAATCCTGGACCTTTTGCTAAGTTTCTGTTGGAATGTGGCATTGATGCAAGATATACATTGCCTGGCACTCCTCAACAGAATGGGGTTGCAGAAAGGAGGAATCGCACATTGTTAGATATGGTGAGGTGCATGTTGTCCAATTCCTCTTTACCAGAATTTCTGTGGGGTGAAGCCTTAAGGACTGCGGCATATATTTTGAATCAAGTGCCCAGTAAGTCTGTGCCTAAGACACCTTATGAGCTATGGTCAGGAAAGAAACCTAGCCTTCACCATTTCCATGTTTGGGGATGTAAGGCTGAGGTTAGGCCCTATAACCCACAGTCAAAGAAACTTGATCCTAAAACCATTAGTGGTTTCTTTGTTGGCTATTGCATTGGATCAAGGGGTTCCAGATTCTATTGTCCATCTCATACCACCAGGATCATTGAATCAGACAGGGCTGTATATTTTGAGGATGAAGTTAATGCTGATCCAAATTTTGTGCCTCGTGAGATACCTTTTGGAGAAGAGCATGTTGTGATTCCTTTTCCTACATCTCATGTTCCAAATGTGGATGTTCCTATTGTTCAACAGCCAGCCACTAATCAAGGAGAGCATGGTGATCAAGTGGAATCCGGCCTTCCTGTAGATGATACTGTTGTTAATGAGGTTCCTTTGAGAAGATCACAAAGGGTTCGTAGGCCGGCTATTTCAGATGATTATCTGGTTTATTTGCAGGAGCATGAGTATGATGGTTATGATACTTTTGATCCAGTCACTTACCAAGAAGCAATTCAATGTCCTCAATTCATATCTTGGAAAGAAGCCATGGATGATGAAATGAATTCTATGTATATGAATGGTGTTTGGGACTTGGTTGAATTGCCACATGGTTGTAAATCAGTTGGGTGTAAGTGGGTCTTTAAGACCAAACGTGATTCTAGCGGGAAAATAGAGAGATATAAAGCTAGACTTGTGGTTAAAGGTTATAGTCAAAGAGAAGGAATTGATTTCAAAGAAACCTTCTCACCTGTATCGACCAAGGACTCTTTTAGAGTGATTATGGCCATAGTAGCTCATTTTGATTTGGAGTTACATCAGATGGATGTCAAGACAGCTTTCTTGAATGGTGATTTGGATGAGGAGGTGTATATGGAGCAACCTACTGGTTTTGTAGAAGTTGGAAAGGAAGATTTAGTTTGCAAGCTCAATAAGTCCATTTATGGTCTTAAACAGGCTTCGAGGCAGTGGTATCTGAAGTTTGATAAGATTATCACGCAAAATGGCTTTAATGAGAATACAGTTGACAGATGCATATATTTGAGGGTCAGTGGGAGTAGTTACATATTTCTTGTTTTATATGTTGATGATATACTACTCGCATCAAATGATCCTGACTTGTTGATTGAGACAAAGCACATGTTGTCAACCCATTTTGACATGAAGGATCTTGGTGAGGCTTCTTATGTCTTGGGCATAAAGATTATTCGTGATAGGGCTAATGGAGTGCTTAAATTGTCTCAAAGAGCCTATATTGAAAAGATATTGAAGAGGTTCAATATGCACAACTGTAAATCTACTAAAGCGCCAATTGTGAAGGGTGATAAATTTTCAAAGGCTCAGTGTCCTCAAAATGATGATGAGAGAGAGGAAATGAAGACCATTCCTTATTCATCTGTGGTGGGCAGCCTTATGTATGCTCAAGTATGTACACGCCCTGATATTGCTTTTATTGTGGGCATGTTGGGAAGGTACTTGAGCAATCCTGGGAGTCAACATTGGAAAGCAGCTAAGAAGGTCCTTAGGTATTTGCAAGGAACTAAGGACTTAATGTTGACATATCAGCGCACCAGCTTACTTGATGTAGTTGGGTTTTGTGATGCTGATTTTGCTGGCTGCATAGATGATAAGAAATCCACTACAGGCTATATTTTTATGATGGCAGGAGGAGCTGTATCTTGGAAAAGTGTCAAGCAGACACTTACAGCATCCTCAACTATGGAGGCAGAGTATGTGGCATGTTATGAGGCTTGTTGTCATGCTATGTGGATGCGGAATTTCATTTCAGCTTTGGGAGTTGTTGACTCTATTTCTAGACCGCTGAAATTATTTTGTGATAATTCCGCAGCTGTTGCTTTCTCCAAGAACACTAGGAGTATTTCTCGCTCCAAACATATTGATGTAAAGTTCTATTTTGTTAAGGAGAAAGTGGCAGAGTCTCTTGTTGATATTGAACACATGTCCACAAAAAGTATGTTGGCGGATCCATTAACAAAAGGCTTACCCATAATTGCATTTCAGGAACATGTATCTCAAATGGGGTTGTTGGAAGCCTAGGTTGTATTAAGTTAGTGGGAGCCATTTTTTGGTATTGTAATACTATGTTATTGTTGAAAGGATTGCTATTATTGTACATTTCCCTATGAATCAAGCAATGAAGCATATATGATTGCTTTTGATTATTTATTTCTGATGAGATTCTATGGGACATTGATTTATGATTGTGTATATGTTGTGATATTTAATTATGAAGTCCAAGTGGGAGAATTGTTGGAATTTTTATGTGTGGACTTACATAATTAATTTGATAATATCATAAATCAGTGTTAATTTATTTTTTGCATTGTGGTCCATAATGGGACTGGACACATACTGTTGCTTGATTTTTATGGGCTCACCCTAATTCACTTGACTGGCCCATTAAGTCAAGTCGTCCAACTAAAGTGTGTAATGTGCAATATATATATATATATAATATATGTATTTATTTGTATATATATATATAGAGAAGTGTGTGCCTTTTTTGGATGTGCTACTCTCTTTCTTCTTTTTGAAGAGCACTCCCGGCAACACACGCACACACTCCACTTTGGACTGAATTTTGGGAGACAAGGGAAGAGCTCATTGATCGTCCATCCTCGGAGCATCACGCACCCGGAAAGCAGATCATTGGACATCAAAGGGAGCAGAAATGGCTTCCCAAAGCACGAACCAAGGTAACGGACTGAATTTTGCTATTAAATGCATGCTTAATTGTCAACATGTGATCCTATGCAATTTAAATTATCATCACAGCATGCTGCCATAAAGCCTTGTGAACCTGCTCTAGCTGTTGTGGATTCAACTCCACCTAAGTCAGAACCCAAACCGTGGTAACCGCAAGTGACAAACGACTTAGAAAATTTGATGGTGATGAGTCTCTAGAAAGAAGGTTCAGTTGCACAATAGTTGGTGTTGGAGATATGGGTTCTCAACAGCTTAACTAGAACCCGTATCAAGCATGGTGTGCTTCATTATTGTCCCCAAGCTGAAAATGGTGCAAAGCATTGTTGTAGTACTCCATGCTATAAGATATCTTGGAGCGGAATATCATATTCCGTGGGTTTGCAACCTCCGAGGCAGAATTGGACATGAAATTGGAGGATCATGGGTCTAATGTGGTAAACGCGACAGTGGGCAATACCAGGAGTGTGCTGATTTGCAGAAGCAATTAATGTTTGCTGCCTTTGACGTGATGGATGCCGATTCAAAAATCTGGGGAATATATTGCTTGTCCCATGTGCTCGTTTGCACGACTGCATGGTTGTTTGTAATTTGGCATGTGAGGGTTTGAGTCGGGTAAATACTACACCTGATCAAGTCCAAAGGAAGCTCTACAGTGAAGGCTTGACTCCAAAGGTCACAATCGAGGCTGCAAAGAATGCCGTTGATGATCCACAAAAGTTCCTTGTGGGGCGGAGTATCATCGTGAAGCTAGCTGATTCACTCAAGAGCTGATGGATTTATATCTCTTTCTCACGGCAACCTCAAGCATGATATCTGATATTTGCATTCCATCAAAGTTCTATGATAGTCCCTTTGCTCCCTGCAGCAGGGCTGAGGTTGAAGAAGGAAATGAAAGAAAGTCTTCTCAGGAATGGAAACTGTTGATGGGTTCTGTTCTTCCTCACTCATTTAGGAGAGTGTTGAATGTCTTGAGTCAGAATAGCTGCAAAGAGGGACATGAACCATTTGTTTCATATGAAGATTCAGAGTTAGAGGGAATTGGAGGATGAAGCTCATAGGGACCGGCATTAACACTGCCAGGAATTTGGGAGCTGCCGTCATCCACAACAATGACAAGGCCTGGGATGACCAGTGGATCTTTTGGGTTAGACCTTTCACTAGTGCAGCCATTACAACCGTGCATGGCCACCATTTAGTGGGCCTTTCTTTTTTCTTTTTCTTTTTTAAACTCAATACCCTCGTTTCTTTCTTAATTCCCCATTCATGCTTTCAAATGTCAAATTTCAAGACTTTGGCTGTTGAATAATTTTTGAAACTCCAATTTTCAAATTTAATTTCTTAAGAACTCCAATTTTCAAATAATTTTCAAAACTCCAATTTTCAAAATTTAATTTTTAAAACTTTCAATTTCCAAATAATTTTCAAAACTTCAAAATTTAAATAATTTTCAAAACCCCAATTTTTGAGTTTTTGAAATTTAATTTTTAAAACTTTCAATTTCCAAATAATTTCAAAAACTTCAAAATTTAAATAATTTTCAAAACTCCAATTTTCGAGATTTAATTTTCGAAACTTCAATTTTCAAATAGTTTTCCAAAATTCAAATTTTCAAATTTATTTATTTAATTATCATTATTATTATTATTATTATTATTATTATTTTATTTTTAAAATTTTCAAGATTTCAATTTTCAAATAATTTCCAACACCAATTTTTAAGTTTAATTTTCACAACTTTAATTTTCCAAAACTCCAATTTTCGAAATTTTATTTTTAAAACTTTCAATTTCCAAATAATTTTCAAAACTTCAAAATTTAAATAATTTTCAAAACTCCAATTTTCGAGATTTATTTTTTGAAACTTCAATTTTCAAATAATTTTCCAAAATTCCAATTTTTAAATTTATTTATTTAATTATCATTATTATTATTATTATTATTTATTTTTTAAATTTTGAAGATTTTAATTTTCAATTAATTTTCAAAACTCCAATTTTTGAGATTTAATTTTCGAAACTTCGATTTTTAAATAATTTTCTAAAATTCCAATTTTCAAATTTAATTATTATTATTATTATTATTATTATTATTATTATTATTATTATTATTATTAAAATTTTCAAGATTTCAATTTTCAAATAATTTCCAAAACTCAATTTTTAAATTTAATTTTGAAAACTCCAATTTTCAAAACTTCAATTTCTAGATTTAATTTTCAAAACTTCAATTTTCAAATAATTTTCAAAACTTCAATTTCTAAATTTAGTTCTTCAAAATTCCAATTTTCAAAATTTCCATTTTCAAATAATTTTTCAAAATTCCAATTTCCAAATTTAATTATTAAGAAATCTCATTCTCAAATAATTCTCTAGGATTTAAATTTCAAAACTTCCATTCTCAAATAATTCTTCAAAATTCCAATTTTTAAATTTAATTTTAAAAACTTCAATTTTCAAATAATTTCCAAAATTCCAATTTTGAAATTTATTTTTTTTTTAAATCCATTCTCAAATAATATTTTCAAAATTCCAATTTTTAAATGTATTTTTTTTTTTAAATCCATTCTCAAATAATATTTTCAAAATTCCAATTTTTAAATGTAATTTTCAAAACTTCCATTTTTAAAATTCCAACTTTCAAATTTAATTTTCAAGATTTCAATTTTCAAATAAATTTCAAAACTTTAGTTTTCCTTCAAATAGTTTTAATTCTACTCCAGTTTTCTTTTTTCTTTTTTTCTTTTTTTTTGAATTCTACAACTTTTCATCCTTTATTAGGGTTTTAGGTAAAAAAAAATCTCGTTTTTTAATAAATTTGCTACCTTTCCCTTCAGGTAAACACTTTCATAAATTTTCTTTGATTTTCAAATAATCTTTTGTTTCTCTTGATTTTAAATAAGCACGAATATGATTTTCATAGTTCCAAAATAATGGAATTTGTGGGATTAATTCATGCAAAATCAATTGGGCTTTGGTGGGGGCCCTACATATGAGTTTTCTCTTCTGATTGTCAACTACTATACTGAATGAATATTGTCTGATCTTTGTCTTGCTCTTTGATAAGCATGTAATATATTTTGTATTCATTATTATGCACTAACTTTGTTTCATGATAGTGCTTTATTACCTGCTGCAAAGGTATGCTCTCACTCTCACCTTGTTTATTTATTCGTTATCATGACTTGTTTTTTTATCTATGATCATTTTGGTATTCATTGATTTCCAAGTTAATTGTCATGCTAGCTTCACTTTATTTAGTAGAAATTCATTTTTAGGGGCTTAGAGGGGTGTTACGGTCTTTACCGTACCTTCCCAATAAGTAACTTGACCCCAAACCCGACTTTGGTTTTCCATAGACTGCCTTTTCCAAATAAGGAGTCATACTTAGGGTTTTCTTTCTTATTTTGTTTTCCTTTAAAATAAAAATAAAACAAAAATAAGTGGTGACTCCAAGTCTTTTCTAAAAATCATTTTTTTTTTAACCAAAAAAATAAAAAGCAAGTTTTGCCAATCGAGTGGGAACATATCGAGCAAAATACGAGTTCACATTAAGAAGCAGTGTTATGTTTTCAATCATATTAATGATTTACTAATCTTCCAATATTTCATTCATATACCCATTTTTTTGCAACAATCAATGCCATGTTGTCCCATTATCAATTAACTACACTTTTTTACCATGTCTATATTTATCTAATTTTGTGCTATAATTTGATATTACCTTATTTGAATCCACAACTATAGAAATGTGTTATTAATTTGGTTACCTATATACATTTCAATAATTAGTAACAATCTTTATTTTCAATTCTATTACCTTCATATCCTTTTCAAACAAAGAGGACAAACCATTAGCAATATATAAATATTAATCCATCCCTAACATTCCACTTTTCCTAAGAAAAAAATGATAGTTTCTAAAGATTGAGTCACCCCAACTTTGGCATTAAATACTGGAATCACATGAATGGAAAATTGGTGACAAATAACCAAATTTTCCCAAACCCAACCCCAAAACTTCAACATAATCTCAGACTTTAAACTATCCCAATTTGAAGTGAGAAAATGGAGATGAACAAAAATTTTAGCTTCACTAGTAGCAGTAGATTTTCAAAAAGGCATTTCCTAATAATTATTAATGTGTAAGAATATATGGGTCATAAACTCATGATTAATATTGATGTTATTTCTTTGCAGGCATGGGGGGTGTGTAGAAAGCACAATCACCATGCTGAATGGGGCTAAACCAAAATCATATCTATACTTTTGAAAGACGAGATAAAGTAAGAGTTGCTAATGAATGAAGCATGGCCTTCAAATTGTAGTCCTACTTCTCCAAGGACCAAGACCCCAATACATGTTGCTTTCCTTTCCCCAATGCCTCACTACTACTTGCTCTATTGGAATGCGCCTACATGTGCATTCTCTTTTACGTTTAGTATGTTGCATTTCCTAGATAACTTTATGGAATGGCTTCAAGCATACTGTGGACCCCGTATTTCTGCTTATGCATTTCCCACTCGATGGCGAGCTTGATTTTTATTTGAAAAATAATTTTATTTGATTGAGAAAATGACTTGGAGTCGCCACTTATTTTTGTTTTATTTTTTAAAAGGGTAAACAAAATAAGAAAGAAAACCCTAAGTGCGACTCCTTATTTTGGAAAAGGTGATCTATAAAAAACCGGATCGGGCTCGAGGGTCAGGTTACTTATCGGGAAGGTATGGTAAAGACCATAGCACCCCTCTAAGTCCCTAAAGTCAGGTCTCTACTAATAAAATGAAGCTGACGTGGCAATTGATGAGTAAATCAATGAATATCCTGAATAATCATGCACGCATAAGAAACGAGACATGCATAGACAACGATTAGAGGGAAAAGGGGTACGTACCTGGGCAACAAGCCACCATGCACTACCAATGGAGAGGGTTAGTACACAATTTAGGGATAGTCGCATGCATGCTAGAGAGTAAGGTAAATCAATCATATGATAATCAAAGCTAACAATCAATCAGTCGATCATAAAGTCACCCATGTAAGGCCCCCCACCGCAACCCGTTTATTTTGCATGAATTAATATCACAGATTATATTATTCTGAAATTATGAAAAATTCATTCATGCTTATTGAAATCAAGAGAAACAGAAGATTGTTCGAAAAAGAACAGAATTAAAATCATTGGAGAAGAAATCGGATTTTTGAAACTCATTTGAAAAATTGGAGTCTCGAAGGTTACTTATAATTTGGAGTTTTATAGTTTATTTGAAGATCAGACTTTCAGAAATAAAATGTGAGAATGAGAATTTTTGGAAATTAAATTTGAACGAGATTGGAATTTTGAAGAATTATTTGAAAGTCCGAGATTTTTAGGAAAAAAATTAAGTTACGAAAATTGGGACTTTGGGGGTTAAATTTTGAGAGAGATTATTATTGTAAGTTGTTTGAGAAGTAGAAATTATGAAAGTTGATCTATATAAAAAAAATTTGGAAATCTTGAAAATCATTTGAAGGCGAACTTTTTAGAAGTGAATGAGTAAAATGATAACAATAATAATGATAATAATAAATGAGTAATTGGATAAAAGCGATAATTCGAATATTGAGAACTGAGAATTAAGTTCGGGGATAGGACAATTGGAACTTCAGATAGCTAAATTTAGAAGTCGGAATTTTGAAGAATTATACCTTAATGATTGAGATTTTAAAAAGAAATAAATAGGTAGGCATGGAATGATGTTACTAATTAATCAAAACGATATTTGGACGGATGAAAGTGAGTAGTGGGATTTTGAAAATTAAGTTTGAAAGCCGGATTTTTGAATAATTGAACTTCGATTATTAGAAATCTTAGAAGAGAGAAACAAGTAAATGTGGAAATAGCGATTAGCAAAAATGATATTTAAATAAATAGGAAGGATGTTTAGTAGGATTTTCGAGACTGAAGATTAAATTGGGACGTTGGATTTTTGAAGGATTAGACTTTGAATAAATAGGTATGCATGGGAGAATGACTCTAATTGATAAAAATAAGATTTAAACGAATTGTAAAAAAAGATTAAATTAAGACATGGGATTTTTGAAGGATTAGACTTTGAATAACTAGATAACTATGGGATAATAATTCTAATTGATGAAAATAAGATTTAAACGAATCGTATAATTTTTAGGATTGAAAAATTAAATTAAAATATGGAATGTTTGAAGGATTAGACTTTAAGTAACTAGATAAATGTAGGATAATAATTCTAATTAATGAAAATAAGATTTAGTTGCATTGTAGAGTTTTTAGGATTCGAAAGATTAAATTAAAACATGGAATTTTCGAAGAATTAGACTTTAAATAACTAGATAACTATGGGATAATAATTCTAGTTAAAGGAAATAGCATTTAGACAAGTAGTAGAATTTTAGGATTGAAAATTAAATTATGACATTGGATCTTTTTAAAGGATTGGATTTTAGATAAATAAGCTAACATAGGATGATAATACTAATTAACGAAAATAATCACTTAAACCGAATAAAAAGAATAGTGGAATTTTTAGGGGTTTGAAAATTAAGTTAGGACATTGGATTTCTGAAGGATTGGATTTTAAATTAGTAAATAAATAGGGGATGCTAACTCTAATGGATGAAAGTGAGATTTGAACCAATTATTGAAGAATTAAATTAAGACACGTGATTTCTTTGAAAGCTTTAGACTTTAGATAGCTAGATAATATATGATAATAATTCTTAATTGATGAAAGTGAGATTTAAACGGATTATTGAAAGATTAGATTAGGATATGGGGTTTTCCAAGGATTATAATTTAACTTTGATGAATGAGATTTTTAAAAGATGACAAATAGATACATGCGAAATGATAATAATAATAATTGACAAACGTAATATTTGAACGGACGAATTTGAATAGTATAAATTTCGAGATTGAAAATTAAGTTTGGGATGTTGGATTTTTGAAGAATTAGAATTAGGCTTCAACGAATGAGATTTTAAAAAATGATAAATAGATACATACGAAATAATAATTAACAATCATAATGTTTAAACTGGTGAAATCGAATAGTATAAATTTCGAGATAGAAACATAATTAACAATAATAATTTGTCTTTTAATTGCCTTTAAGTTTGAGCTAACTAAATTGGTGAAGATAAAATAAAATAAAAGAAAAAGTAAAATGAAAATGCATGAATAAGTTAATAGTTTACTAAGATTAAATATTTAAAACTGGTAAGGACATGTAGTAGCTAAATGGGCTCACTCATCATGGACTTGGGCCATGAGAGTGGCCAGCATAAGGAACAATGGGGCCTTCCATTAGCAACCTTGGGCCTGGGCTCCAACTTAAGCCCAAAACCAAAGCCAACATAGGATTGGGCCTAGTGCCCCAACTCAAACCCAAGCCCAAACTTCATCTTCTTCACAGCTTACCCCTCTAAACGCAACATCATTCTCAGAGGGAGCCTTCACCACCGGCGGCAAGATGGAGAGAGGAGCTGTGGCGGCGGTACAGCGGCATCCAAAAGGTGCAGCCGTCATGGTGGCTGGTGCAAGTGCTCGCCTGGCTGGAGCGGGGTGGTGGCGGCTGGTGAGGTGAGCAAGCGCCTTGCCGACGCGGTACACGCAGCGAGAAGATGCGGGGAGGGGCGGCATGTGTGCATGGAAGGTCGTGAAGCTCTCCAGGCCTCTGACAAATGCGCCTCTAATGAAGACGGCGGGAGCGATGGCTGATATGAGGAGGAAGATGGTGGAGGCAGCTTGCATGTTTGGACCCTATGCATGCAGAAGGGCGGCTTTGGGAGTCCTTGTGGAGATGGGTATGTCGGTTAGAGGGAGAAAAAGTTATGGGGAAGATGGGTAAGACGAGTGGCGAGGTGTTGGGATGGTGACCCGAGTTCATGGAGAATGGGAAGCAGGTAGAAGACATAGAATCAAGGATTTTAAGTTGTATGGTTTAATAGGAAATGGGTATGGAAAAGGAAGTCATATTTGCATGGCTCCCATGCACAAGGGTGGATGAACTTGAGGTGCTAGTAGAAACATTGGAAAGAGCTTCGGGGGGAGCCATGCATGGCGTACTAGGGATGAAGCAAAGGGGCAGGGGATCTGATGTGAACCAAAGGAAAAGGGATGTGCACATGCGCGGAGAAAGGAATTTTCTACTCCTTGGAGCTCATACAACTAATGGGATCCAAGAGCAAAGATGGCCATAACAAACGAGAAACTCATGCAAACCAAACAACATGCATACATTGGCAAGTTATATGGAAGAATAATAAGCAGCCAAATCAATCAACAATCCTATAATATTCATACTTGTGGAAGTATCTCTCCAGCAAAAGCCCACAAGACTCTAAGTTTGCTCCATAAAAATCCGTCCACCCCCTTTCTTCTGGCTCCCTCTATAACCTCTTTTTTTTTCTCTGGCTTCCTCTTTTTTTTCTCCTTGTTCTTTTCTTCCCTGTTTCTCTCTTCTTTGGCAAGTCACTACTTACTTTCCTGTTGACTAGTCAGCAGCATGGCCTCCTTCACCCACTAGCATGGCTGGCCATCTTGACTTGCTACACATCCAATCTGACTTATCCTAGGTGTCGCCAACTCCTCCAGGTGGTGAGACATCATCCTTACCATGCAATAAAAAAATCCCTTAAAAAAACTAATCGTCTTTGCTCTTTTAAGGGGGTCTACACATACCCATCCATCTTGGTATTTTTTTTTCCCTTTTTTCACTCACCTTAATTTTTTCAATTAAAAAAACTTGTGTAAAAGGACAGAATATCCATATCCTCTCCAACATAACCTTACATTTTTCTTGGAAATGGGTAGTAACTTCAAATGAGTATTGAGCACAAGCAGTACCCATTAAGAAAAAGCAGAAACCTAACTCTCCAAAATCAATTCATTCAAAGAAAAAATCACCAGATTTCAAAATTAAAACAAAAACACATAATAATAATAATTATTCAACTAATATAGAACAGAATGGTAGATTATGACTACCAATATGGTAGAAATGCTGAAATGTTGAATTACAAAGGGAACATTGTATATATATCATGGATAATTCAAAAGAATCTTGCAAAAGAAATGAGTAAAGAAGAGAAATTGATGAAAACCCAAAACTAGGAAAAGCTAGAATTAAAAAAATGAGTGTTGGGTGGTGGTGTTTGAATTGTAGCATAGAGGACAAATAAAGCACAAAACCACTCACTAATTCCATTTCCATGTTTTTTTTTAATTGTTTTGCTAGATCTGAGAGTTGGTACTCTAAAAATATAAAAAAATAAAAATAAAAAACCTGAAGATGACAAACCAGTGTGAAGTTGTAGAAGTTGGAGATAAGCAAATTTGCAAGTTAAAAACAAGCAAATCTATAAGTTGGAACTTAAGGAAAAAAAATAATAATAATAATACCTAATGATGAAGAACTAGTAAGTGAAGATCTTTAGATGAAACAAAGAATGAAATGAATTGTTTTCCAACAATGGTTTCAGTTTGGGAAAGGATGGCTGAAAGATGACGATGAGCCTAGCATGGAGTTGAAGCACAAAAGAGTTTTTTTTTTTTTTTCTCTTTTTTTGTGTTCTATGCACAGTAGCAAAAACGAGAGAAAACTCTTTTTTGGTGTTTTGTTAAAAACCCGGGTTTTGGAAGAATTTCCAAAAAAAAGTTTTAGAAAATTTTAGAGCCAAACATGTTTTTTTTTTTTTTTTACCCAAAAAAGGTGTATTTTGTTTTAAAAAACTAAAAACTATTTTGAGAATGGTTACCAAACACACCCTTTGCTTTTTTATTATTCTTGAGTGTCTTTATTCCTTCTTAATGCCTTTTGTCCAAGTTTGGATGCTCCTAAGCGGTCATATATATATATATATATATATATATATATATATATATATTATGCCTTTTGTGCTTTTTTCTTGTTTATCTTGCCTTGGCCCTTTTTGTGACAAAAAAGGAAGATAATTAATAACTTTTAAAAGGGGGAGATAATTAATATCTTTAAAAAGGGTGAGAATTTTCCTTTTAGGGAGAATTTTTTTTTCCCTTACAATACTATTTCGTTTCCTTTAAAGAATTTGGATGCTAGGGGGTAGAATGACAGAGGTCATATGTTTGTCTACATTGGTACTTGATTGCTTCTATTGATGTTGTTGATTTGTCTCTTTGGAGTTCTCCAATTTTGATTTAGGGTTGAAAGGTTCCATTTTTTTTTTTAATTTCCTGCGCATTACATGAGAACTATGGCTATACTTGTTTGATGGAATTTGCTCGTACCTCTCTCACCATTCCAAGCCCATTGACAAAACAATGGAATGTGGCTTGGCTTGGTTATTCTTTTTTTTATTATTTTTATTTTTTTTCTTATCTCTACTCTATAACCAAAAGGCATAACCCAGAACTCATAATGCCCATATCTAGTTTGAAAAGCAGTCTTGGGTACATCTTTACTTCTAACCCTTAACAGATTATAACCAGACTGAAGATCAATCTTAGAGAACACACATGCACCCTGAAGTTGATCAAACAAATCATTAATCCGAGGAAGGGGATACTTGTTTCTCACTATCATCTTATTTAACTCTCTATAATCAATGCAGAGTCTCATAGATCCATCCTTCTTCTTTACAAATAAAATAGGAGCTCCCCAAGGTGAAACACTAGGCCTAATGAGGCCCTTATCTAACAACTCCTGAAGTTGAATCTTCAACTCCTTAAGCTCCATAGGTGCCATCCTGTAAGGGGCCTTAGAGATAGGAGCTGTTCCTGGTGTCAAATCAATGGTGAACTCCACCTCCCTCTCTGGTGGCAAGCCAGGTAGATCCTCTGGAAAGACATCAGGATAGTCCCTTACAATGGGTATTTCTTCCAACTTTAAGTCATTTTCCTTATTCACAACATAAGCCAAAAAGCCTTGACAATCTTTCCTGAGCAAAGAACTAGCTCACAAGGCTGAGATCATACCTAGTAGTTTGTCCACATGCTTCCCCTTAAAACTAAAATCAGGCTGACCAGGAATGCTAAACGTCACTCTTTTCCCAAAACAATCAACAGATGCATGGTATGAAGCTAACCAATCCTCCCCAAAATCACATCAAAATCTTGGAGCTCAAGAAGTACTAAGTCAACTGTCATCTCTCTATACCCAATCATCACACAACAATCTCTAAGTATTTTATTAACCACAACAAAATCTCCTAAAGGAGTAGCAACAAATAAATCAAAGTCCATGTTATCAATCGGCATACCTAACAAACCAGCAAAAGATATGGAAACAAAATATTGCGTTAAACCAGGATCAATCAAGGCTCTAACGAATAAGGTGTGAATTCGAAGAGTACCTGTCACCACATCAGAAATAGCCTAAGCATTTATATGAGTCATAGCAAATACCCGCCCTTGAGCTCTGAGCTTCTGCCTATCATCTTTATTCTCCTCTTTAGGCTTCCTAAATACAAACTTCTTACTCTCTGGACAATCCTGAACCATATGTCCCTATTTTCCATAACCAAAGCAAGCTCCTGTCTCTCTATAGCATGGCCTACCCCCATGCTTCTTGCCACAAGTAGGACAAATCCCATCTAAATTTTGTGCTATTTTTCCTTTATTCTGATTTCTACTTGAAGTAGACTTTTTCTATGCTTGGTTACCATGACCACCATCATTTCTATTCCTCTTCCTTTGTTATTTCCTATACTGGTGAAGCTCTTCATTGTCCTTCTCTGCAATAAGGGCTCTATCTACCACATATGAATAAACACTAAGCTTCAAAATGGATATCTTATTCTTTAGATAAGGCTTCAGTCCATCCTGAAACTTTAATGCCTTTTCATCTTCTGTAGCAATCAACTGTGGGCAAAACGGGATAGTTCGGTAAACTTAGCCTCATATTGGGCCACAGTCAAATTCCCCTATTCCAAACGAACAAACTCTCCTACCTTTTATCGTCAAACACTCTCAGGAAAGTACTTCTTATAAAAATCCTCCCTAAACTGACTTCAAACAATAGGCCTTTGATCCTCCAAAAGCCTCTTAGTCATGTGCCACCAATGGTCTGCCTCTTTGTCCAACATAAATGCTGCATAAGAGGCTTTTTGCTCATCAGAACAATCAATGACATCAAAGCATTTTTCTATCTTCATAATCCAAGCCTCTGCCTCTGTTGGATCTGAAGTACCAGAAAAGTAAGGGGGGCCCAACTTCTTAAAGTCATCAAAGGAGCTACCTCTAGTAGATGAGGATTGTCCTTGACCATTACTTCCAATAGCTCTAGCCTGACGCTCAACCAAGCCAGCCAAAGTCCCTAAGTATTTATAAAGCCCTTCAGTACTCATAGGGAGTAAAGCCTCAAGTGGAGGAGGTATATCATCATTAGCCTGACCGTTTTGGGAAGATGCAGGTCTTCTCTGTGGCATGGTGTCCTATAAAGCAACAAGTATAACTAAATTAGTCACTAAGAGGCCAAATAAGCAAATTCGAATTGTAAGGAATAAAAGGAATCGAACTAGAGGAAGTTGAAACTTAAACTAATGCGTTACTCATCTATTCCCAAAGGTAAACTAAACAAGTTCCCATTAAGATCACAACCTAGTGCTCTGATACCACTCTGTCATGCCCCAAGACCCACTCCAAGGGCGTGACGATCATTTCACACCTCAAACCCGAAGGCTTAAAGTGTAACTTGACCCAAAAAATCATATTGTAACTGGAAGTAACTAATTACCAAATGCCTGTTCAGAGTAGCGGAACACAATTCTAAAATCTTCAAATTTAACTTTAAAACTAAGCATCCATCAACCAAAATCCATTATCCAAATAGATTGTAAACTCAAATAAATCAAGTGCTAACAATTTTTTCTTAATCTCCAAATCTCATCTTCAAACTATCATAACAAATTTGTAAATTTAAATCTAAGCTTCAAAAAAAAAAAAAAAACCAAATAAATCTAAATGAACATAAACTTATAGGCTAACAATGTCCAAACATAAAATCCTAAGCAAAATCCTAAGGATGACCATTCCCCGACCTAGCCATCACTCCTCGCCCGAACTAAGGGTACTTGAAAAATTATCAACAAATAGGAATGAGCTCAAAGCCCAATAAGGAACATTAATGCAATCCATGGATCAAACATTTCAAATTCACTTGCAAAATAGGAGACATCATAACTAATTATTTTCATAAACCTTTGAGTCAGTTTTTCCAATACATTCAAAACTTTTAATTGTACGCTTTCAATTTTGATTCAAACATTTTCATATCAAATTCAAACAAAACATTTATTTACTATGGTCATCAAACATCAAATAGTGCCCTGTTAGGTGGGACTTTTCAAATAGGTGGCTAGCCTCAAATTGTTCCTTTAAGGTGGACGAAACCAAACACTACTAGTACTAGTAACCTCT
The DNA here is from genome assembly GCF_004353265.1 of Vitis riparia. Taxonomy (NCBI): domain Eukaryota; kingdom Viridiplantae; phylum Streptophyta; class Magnoliopsida; order Vitales; family Vitaceae; genus Vitis; species Vitis riparia. Next base: position 16,924,014 of record NC_048445.1, read on the forward strand.
AACCAAACCCCTAGAGGCTAGGGTCCAAATCAATTACATTCCCCACCAAGAAATGTAAAGGTCAACCATTATATCCCGTTGACAAGGGCTAAACACACCAGAGTTAAACACTTATATCAATTATTCAAATTTTCAAAACATAATATCTCCATATTTTTTTGTTGTAAACAAAAGATAAGGTTCCAACATACTTTTCATGCAAAACATATTTGATCCACGCATAAAATAAATAATAACTCAAAACATTTCCACATGATGTATATAAAAATTTGTTTTTAAAAGAAAAATCACTGCATTAATTTCCCTTACCTCAAAAGAAGTCCTAAAAAAAACTTTGGAGAAAAATAATCCTGAAAATCTACTCTTCACCTAACAAAATATAAGAGAAATAACCATTACTATTTATTTAAAATTATAGGTTTGACAATCCTAAAATTTTAGGTATTCAAATTAATGTTTTTAATTATGAAAGGTAATTTAATCTATTCATATTTTTAAAAAATTAATAAATTTCTAATTCATGTAAAACTTAATTTATTTTTAAATTTATTTCTTGGGACACAACTTAATTTAATTAAACTATAATTTATTTCACTAATTAATTACTATGTTATTTATTAACTTACACTCATCATTAGTATAATTATAATACCAAAAACTTACTTCCTTTTATTTAAAACTTCTATTCTCTCACTTTTTTTTTTATCAAACATAAACTTTATCCCCAATAATTCTCCATTATTGCCAACATAATATATATATATATATATATATATATATATATATATATATATATATATATATATATATATATATATATATATATATATATATATATATATATAATTTTTTTTCCCATTCTCCAACTTCCTCTAGTGTGCACACGCGTTTTCCATTTTTTTTTTTAATAAATTAACCTAGTCTAAATCGAAATCTTCCAAAGAATCATTTTTTTTTCATCTAAAAACTTAAGATTTCCCAGTTTCCAAATTAAATCAAAATCTTAAATTTTCACTATTTTGATATTAAAACAAATTAAAAAAAAAAAGAAAAAAAAAACTAACCCTAATATAGATTTGGGTTTCCAAAAAGATATATTTAATGTGCTTGAAATTAACTAATAAATCTAAAATATTGATCTAGGGGTTAGAATCTTACCTATGGAGATCTGTTCTTCAAACCCTGAAATTCGACTCCAATCTTACGTTCTCTAGAAACTCTCTACGAACAGGAACCGTGATTCAGAAAAGAATAGGAAGAACAGAAGTCCTAATTTATACCTAGGGTATTTATTCATAATATTACCTTTTCACCCATCTTCCATTTTATTAAATTAATTAATTAATTAATTTAATATCATTATTAATAATTTCCTAAATTACCCCTAAAAAAAAACTTGGGCGTTACAACAATCTCAATTGTCCTTATATAAAGATGTTAGTGGTGATACCAAGAAACTCCTCGTCTAGAGAAGAAGATGTAGTCAGAAATCTGAAATCTCTCCCTATGGTTTCAAACCTCTCAGATGAAGATGCTAGCAATGGTGAAGATGTACCAGAAACATAGGTGTGGTATAGATGTGATGCTCTGGAATAATGAATTAAGAAGCAATAAGGGAGACCTATATCCTTTGAATTGACCATGTCTCAGCTCATCTATGGAGATTTAATGCACACAGGAACCAAAAAGACCTCAAAATGCAGATGCCGAGATGAGAGGATATAAGTTTGGTGAGGATTAATATGATGTTGCAAGTGTGTTTTGCTCTAAAGGCATGATGTGGAAAATGAAGATCCTCTAGTGATACCTCCGGCACACTAATCTAATGGAGAAATCAGATGCTCATGGACTTGTAGGCACTATGCATAAGGGGTTGTAGCACGCATCACGTGTCTTGGCTTGGCCTGTGTCACTATGCACAAAGGGCCAACGCACCATGGGAGTCGGGGTCCGAGGAACAATGGGAGCTGAGAACCAAGGGACTAGGAAAGTCGAGGGCCGAGGCACCATGGGAGTGGGGTGCCGAGGGATCATGCGAGTCGGGGGTCGAGACACCGTACGAGCCGATGGTCAAAGTACCGTGCGAGCCGAGGGTCAAAGTACTGTGCGAGACGGGGGTCGAGGCATAGTGCAAGCCGCGGGCAGAGGCACCATGCAAGTCGGGAGCTAAGGCACTATGGAAGTCGGGGCCGAGGCACCATGGGACTAGGGGACTGACGTACTATGCCAACCAGAGGTCGAAGTACCATGCCAGCCATGTCATGTAACATGTCTTGGGTCGCGCTTCCAAGTTTAGTTTCCATGTCTTTTCCATGCTTTTGAGACATGGCATGGGGCCATGGCAACGAGGGGGCTTGAGTCCCGACTAGCAGATTCATTGAAGGGTTGGGAGGGCATACCCAGAGCATTTTGAGGGGGTTCAAATCTCAAGGCCGCGATTGGGGAAATAGGAGAGAGAGTGTACATGGTGGGGTTGTTGAGTGTGAGGGGGAGGGACGAATCAGAGAGACATAGGGCTGAATCTCAATGGATCATGGCAGCAAGGACACTCTACCACTTACAATACCCCGTTGTGTATTTAAGTCATCTACAAAGGATTCTACTTGCCACTCAGTCAGAATGATACTTCAAGGTGGCCCGTGCAGCTCATTCACTACGTGAGCTTGACCAAGGACACGTGCCTCTCGAGGTCGGGTGGCCTCTGTTGAGGGTCAAAAATTAGGTGGCAGGAGTATGTGTTGCTTTTAGCTCGAATTCTGACTTAGAGGTGTTCAGTCATAATCCAATGCATAGTAGCTTTGCACCACTAGCTTTTCAACCAAGCACGATGACCAATTATGTGAATCAATAGTTCCTCTCATACTAGGTTGAATTACTATTGCGACACTGTCATCAGTAGGGTAGAACCTGTCTCATGACGGTCTAAACCTAGCTCACATTCCTTATTAGTGGGTGAACAATCCCACACTTGGTGAATTCTATTTCACAATTATAGTAAGAGCCGACATCAAAGGATCAAAAAACAACGTTGCTATGAACATTTGGCTGCCACAAAGCTAGTTATCCCTGTGGTAACCTTTCTGAAACCTCTAGCTTCAAATTCCAAAGGTCTAAAGGATCGATATGCCATACTTTCACGGTTCGTATTCATACTAGAAATCAAAATCAAATGAGTTTTTACCCTTTTATTCCATAGGAGATTTCTATTCTAGTTGATCTCATCTTAGGACACCTACATTATCTTTTAATAGATGTGTCATCCCTGCCAAACTCCCCACCTAACAATGTCTTTCCCCTGGATCAGCACATTGGGCGCGCCTTAGGTCCAAAAGGAGGGGATGCTCTCCGCATCTGATTCACAGAATAAGTAAAATAACGTTAAAAGTAGTGGTATTTCACTTTTGCCATTTTCGATTCCCACTTATCCTACACCTCTCAAGTCATTTCACAAAGTCGAACTAGAGTCAAGCTCAACAGGGTCTTCTTTCCCCGCTGATTCTGCTAAGCCCATTCCCTTGGTTGTGGTTTCACTAAATAGTAAACAAGAACAGTGGGAATCCCGTTAATCCATTCATGCATGTCACTAATTAGATGATGAGGCATTTGGCTACCTTAAGAGAGTCATAGTTACTCTTGTCGTTTACCCATGCTTGGTTAAATTTCTTCACTTTGACATTCAGAGCATTGGGCAGAAATCACATTGCATGAGCATCCGTAGGGACCATTGTAATGCTTTGTTTTAGTTAAATAGTCGGATTCTCCTTGTCCATGCCGATTCTGAGTCGATTGTTTGATGCTTGAGGAATGCCCCCGAGGGAGTTGTTCCTAGTCTGTTCCTCGACCGGTATGTGGCGACCCACTCTCTTTGTGGGAGCAACTTGAGCAATTCACCGACAGTTGATGGGTTTGGGACTAGGACACCTATGCCCAGCCCTTAGAGCCAATCCTTTTCTCGAGGTTACAGATCCATTTTTCCAACTTTTCTTGCCTACATTGTTCCATTGATCAGAGGTTGTTCACCTTGGAGACCTGATATAGTTATGAGTACGATTAGGCATGGACGGTACTCGGTCCTCCGCATTTTCAGGGGCCATCAAGGGTGCATCGGGTACCATGCGACATGCGATGCTCTTCCAACCACTAGACCCTACCTCTAGTTGAGCAGTTTCCAAGGTGGGCGGGCTATTAAGCAGAAAATATAACTCTTCCCAAGGCCCTTGATGACGTTTTCGAACTCCTTAACGTTGTCGTCAACTATCACGTCTCGTTTTAGTAATGTTAACCCTATTCCCTTTCAAAGCTTGCACATCGCGCATTGTCGGACGGGCTTCCACCGCCTCTTAGGATTGACTAACCCATGTGTAAGTGTCGTTCACATGGAACTTTTCCCCTCTTCAGCCTTTAAAGTTCTCATTTGAATATTTGCTACTACCACCAAGATCCACATTGACGGCCGCTCTGCCCAAACTCGCGCCTTGGCTTTTGAGGTGACTATCACACCCTCTTACTCATCGATGCCTAGTTGTTGCCTCGATGACCTGGAATAGGGCGTGTGCTTCAGCGCCATCCATTTTCGAGGTTAGTTGATTCGGCAAGTGAGTTGTTACACACTCCTTAACGGATTTCAACTTCCATGACCACTGTCCTGCTGTCTTAATCAATCAACATCCTTTGTGGGTTCTAGGTTAGCGCATAATTGGGCACCGTAACCTGACTTTTGATTATCCCATATCGCTAATTCTGCTTACCAAAAATGGCCCACTTGGAGCTCTCAATTTAGTGGCGTGGCTCAATGGAGTAGTCACGCCGTCTTACCTATTTGGACTTGAGAATAGGTTGAGGGCATTGCACCCCCAATGCCTTTAATCATTGGCTTTACCCAATAGAACTAGTATGTGGGCTCTAGCTATCTTGAGCAAAACTTCGGAGGGAACCAACTACTAGATGGTTCGATTAGTCTTTAACCCCTATCCTAAAGTCAGATGAAAGATTTGCACATCAATATAGCTACGGGCCTCCGCCAGAGTTTCCTTTGGCTTCACCCCGCTCAGGCATAGTTTACCATTTTTTGGGTCCCGACAGGCATGCTCTCACTTGAACCCTTGTCATAAGATCGAGCTCCATTGATGGTGCACCCCGCGAGGGAGGATCCTGCCAATCAGCTTCCTTGTGCCTTATAGGTTCACTAGCTCATTGACTCACACACATGTTGGACTCCTTGATCCAAGTTTCAAGATAGGCTGAATGGGGGGCCCGTAGGGCAATGCCCAAAGTGCGCATGTGTCGGGAGGCACGCTGCAACAATGCGTGCTGCGTTCCATGATCGAGGAGATGACGTCTCCACGGGCATGACTACATCCCGGGTTTGAGTTGTTGCCCCTAACCATGTCAGTCCACGCCCTAAGTTGATCGATGGACTGGCTCGTCATGGTTCCACATCTGACCAAGGCGCATCACAGGCCTCCATCCACTCCCCTCCCGACAATTTCAAGCACTCTTTGGCTCTCTTTTCAAAGTCCTTTTCATATTTCCCTTGCGGTACTTGTTTGTTATCGGTCTCTCACCCGTATTTAAGCTTGGATGCAATTTACCGCCCAATTAGGGTTGCATTCCTAAACAACCCGACTCCCCGACAACGCATTGTGGTGCAACAGAGTCCGGGCACGACAAGGCTCTCACTCTCTCCAATGCCCGCAATGCAGAGTCATATCCCCTGGACTATGCCAACCACTAGTGAAGACATCATAAGGCTTTGTTCGAACCAGAAAGAAGTTATTCTATGGTGTAATGAGAGTACACTTAGGTACTAACAGTTCCATTTTATGTAGCTTGGTCACACGGGCTGTTTCTGGTTCATCTTAGTGTTATTTCAACTAAAAATCGCTTATCGACAGTGAAAACATCATAGGGCACTACAAGAAAAAAACCTTTCGTTGACAGTTTTTCACCATCAAGGTAGGGTATATCTGTCAAGGTATGTTACTATTTATATATGTCATCTATGCCAGTGTCAAGAAAAGTTTAAATCTATCTTGACATTTACATATGTCAAGGTTGTTTCTATTTCTACCAATGATAAAATCTTTGTTACTATGACATATGTCAATGTTTCTTTCACTTTTGTCAAGGTTGGATTCAACATATGTCAAGATTTTTTCCAAACTCCAAGTCCAATCTCCACTGTTAGAATGAAGATCAATGCGTCCTAAACGTGCTCCTAAAATTGCAACTCAATCGGACCACGAATTGACCTCGATCAAAGCTAATGATCAAAACAGTTCGGAGAGAAAAACCCACCAAAACAAAGGTTCTATTTTTGGCCGAAAGATGACTTTCCAAAACTCTAAATCCGATCTTCACCGTTCAAATTGAAGATTAATGAGTTTTGAACCTCTCCTCCAAATTTTAGCTCGATCAGACCATGGACAAAGTGGCATCGTACCTTTGATGAAATTTGGGCATGATGTAAAAAACCTACGTTTTTCTCTCTTCTCCTCTTTCTCTCTAATGACTGTATGAAACTCCAAATCCAATCTCCACCGTTCATATTGAAGATACATGAGCCACGAACCTCTCCTCCAAATTTCAACTCGATCCGACCACGGACGAAGCAGGATCGGACATTTGATGAAATTTGGGTATGATGAGAAAAACCTGTGTTTTTCTCTCTTCTCCTCTTTCTTTCTAATTACTTTCCAAAACTCCAAATCTGATCCTCACCGTTCAGATTGAAGATGAATGATTCATGAAACTTTCCTCCAAATTTTAGCTCGATCGGACCACGGATGAAGTGGGATCAGACCTTTGATGAAATCTGCGCAAGATGAAAAAAAACATGCATTTTTCTCTTCTCTTCTTTCTCTCTAAGAACGGTGGCTCTCTCCCTTCTTTCTCCCTTCTTTCTTGTCTTCCAAAAGTTAGGGTTTTCAATGGAGAGTGAAAATTTAGGGTTTTCAGTAAAGAAAATGGTAAAGGCTTGTTGAAGTATGAAATATGTCTTTCCGTCCCTTCCTTTCTTTTTTTTATAGGACTTTATAACAAATTCCAAAATACCACGCATGTCCTTTTTCAATAAATTAAAAATAGTATTCTTTATTTCATCTTCCAATAATAATTTTTATATATTAAACTCATAATGAAAATTGATATTAACATTACTAAAAAAATTTATTAAATATTAACTTCCTTAATCAAAATTGATTGTTGTCACTTCAATTTATAATACTTAGTAAGTAAATTAGATATACACATATCAAACAAATTATTATCATTATTGCTTTTATTTAAGTACCTTGAATACATTGACTTATAAATTATCTGTCAAGATTCTATTATATAAGTCATGAAAGAATTCAACAAATTTTATACATGTCATTATTGGTTTAAACAAGTTGTATATGTCATAGTTGTTCATTAAAATAAGCAACATTGACACATATCACCTTAAGTCAAGATAATATATGTCAACAATGACCTTTTTTCTTGTAGTGGGGATTTGTTCAAACTAGAAAGAGCTATTCTATGGTGTGATTCATGTACGCTTAGGTACTAACAATTCCATTTTAAGCAGCTTGGTCACATGGGTTGTTTCAGGTTCCTCCCAGTGTTATTGTGGCCAAATTTCGTTACTAGTTGCTAGGGGATTCAAACAAAACCAGGTGTAGACCCTCAATTTTTTCCTTCGACACTTGCATTTATCTTAGGGGTGTCACATGCACCCAATTTTTTTTCGTATGGCACCGCCATGGCCACACTTTTGGGCTTGATCGATTTTCAAGCCTTGTGTAGGTTCATCTATGGTCCAAAGTAGTGCAAGTGTGTACTTCATTTTGGAGTGCCATCATAGCTAATTACCTAGTTGTCCACATCATGCTAAAGAAAGGAAGTGATGTCCCCAAAGTTTCAGTTTAGCTCGAGTTCATAAGAGCAAGTTCGAATACAGAGCACTTGGGCTTGTTTCGATCATATCTCTCTCATCTGAATTCAAAATTGTGCACCATTCTTTTTTATGGACTCCTTGTTTTTCAAGGAATATTATGTCAAAATTTCAATTTTTTTTCTCAACCGACTCGACCGGTCCCCAAAATTTCAGTTCAGCCCGAGTTCATAGGAGTAGGTTCAAATATGGAGTACTTGGGCTTGTTTCGATGATATCTCCTTCATTTAAACTTGGAAAAGGGAACCTTTTTTTTTTTTTTTTGTGGATTCCTTATTCTTCACGAAATACTATATCAAAATTTCAATTTTTTTCTCAACCGGCTCAACCAGTTGGAAACTGGTTCAACCAGTTCATTGGGCTAGCTTGTATAGAACACTGATTTTGGTGATTTTGGAGCCCAAATCCTACATGGCTCGGGCCTATAAGCTCGAGATCGGTCTTGGAAAATATTTTGGGCCCATTTTGGGCCTTGGTTCAGGTTCCTTGCAGCCTACCACGAATCCATATGGATTCTTGGTGGTGAAGCAAGGGAGTAAATGTGGAGAGAGAAGCTCACCTCGTGACTGGAGGAGTGTTTATGGGGCTGGTTTACGAGGTTGATGGGGGCATTTTCCAGAGCTGAAGGAGGGAAAAACAAATAGGGAAGTGGGAGGAGCAGGGTTTCTGATATAAAAATCCAGAATGAGAATAGAGAAGGACCTTTCCTTTGCATTTCTTCCGGGGAGAAAAACTCTGTCCAAGTTTGGTGAGGGGAGAACAATCTGGTAAGCATTGATTCATTTCCTTTTAGATTTACTTCTCTATTTAAGATAATGCTGAAACTTTTATGGCTGTTTCAAATACGGAGTGCTTGATGATTTGGTATTGTTCCTCTTTGCATTCTTTTGATCTATTTCCCAGTTCATATGTAACTGTCGCATGGTTTCATTTTTTTTATGTTTGCTATGAATGTCTCATTTTGGGTTGGTTCTGATCAGGAATGGGGAGGAGTGACCTAATTTTGATGTGTGAGTAATAAGGTCACTGCCTTCATTAGTTTTGGCTTTGGTTGAAGGTCATTGTGACCTCCTGATTGTTAAGGGAACGATTCTTGTGGCCTTAGTTTAATAAGGTTGGGTGGCTCGGGTTTGGCCTTCTACAAGGAACACGTTACATTGTTTTGGTAGGTTCTCCCTCATCTGGGCTCAAAATTGAACACTGTCTCTTTTGTTGAGTTCCTTATTCTTTGAAGAGTCTTTTTTTAAAATTTCATAATTTTTCTCAACCGGTTGGACCAGTTGGGAACCAGTTCAACCGGTTCTACATGACCAGCCCTGTTTTATAAAATGTTACATTGTTTCCACCGTTTCTCCCTCATCCGGGCTTGGAATTGAGCGTCGTTTCTTTTTTTGGGTTCTTTGTTCTTTGAAAAGTCTTTTGTTAAAATTTGATAATTTTTCTCAATTGTTTGAACTAGTTGGGAATCGGTTCAACCAGTTCTACATGACTAGTCCTATTTTATAAGCACGTTGCCTTGTTTCAGCCAATTCTCCCTCATCTGGACTCAGAATTGAGCGCCGTTCTTTTTTTTGGATTTCTTGTTCTTTGAAGAGTCTTTTTTTAAAATTTCATAATTTTTCTCAAACTGTTGGACTAGTTGGAAACTGGTTCAACCGATTTTGCATGACCAGCCTTGTTTTATAAACATGTTACATCATTTCCACCGGTTCTCCCTCATCCGGGCTTGGAATTGAGCTCCGTTTGTTTTTTTGGGTTCCTTGTTCTTTGAAGAGTCTGATGTTAAAATTTCAGAATTTTTATAAACCATTTGTGCTAGTTGAAAACCAGTTCAACAGCCCTTGCATGACCAGCCCCATTTTAGCATGTTTTGACCATTTTTTTTTTTGTAATGGCTTTAGCCCTTGGGCTCCAAGGCACTTGTGAGCCTCCTTTAGGGTTTTAAACGGGCCTTGAACTGAATTAGAATAGACCCACTTTAGAGCTAAAGGCATTAGGGGTCAGGTAAGTTTGGTTTGGTTTTATGTTAGAAATTGGTGAATTGTTGTTTAAGGGAATGTGGAAGGAATAAAATAATTAGTTACCGTCATTTCCATTCACTTCCTCTTTAAGCATGAACTTTGATGCTTGATCATGAATACATACTACATGCTTGTGTTTTTTGACTCACTTTATCTACAGCGCATGGCCAGGGACCACAGGTACGCATCATTGTTCTAATTGTTAATTTCCTATGCATGCCGAATACTAGCCAGGATTCTATGATTCATATCATTTGTTTAGCCCAAGGTTTGTTTGATTTTTGACCCATATGCTCCCATATACCCAGTTCATTAGTAGAGACCGAGTTCCGGGCCTAAAGGGGTGCTACCTCGCATGAGGTACCTTCCCGATAGGTAACCTGATCCTCGAACCTAGAATCTACTTTTCGTAGACTGCTTTTTCCTGACTGGAGTCATACTAGGGTTTTTGTTTTTACTTAAGTTTTCCCCATTTAAAAATAAAAATAAAAGTAAGTGGCGACTCCAAACCAAACTGTTTCTTACTGGGACAAATTTTTAAAAACTCAAAAACCAGTTTTTACTTTCACCTTTTAAAATAGCGAGTCGCGCCAGTCGGTGGATCGGGTGAGGGTCTACAAATTGGCGACTCCACTGGGGATTGAACCCAGAATCTCTAGTTTCATAAGAGGATCAAACTTGAACTTGAGTTGGGTATATTGGAGCACATGGTTCATTGACCAATTTACTCTTAGGCTTTATAGGTGACTAGTGATCACTTACTTGGTTGGTATTTGACTTGCACTTGTGATGAGTTGTTGCCTATGTGTTCACCTGATTGGCTGTGGCATGCTTATTCGTTGTTGTTGGTTCTTGTTTTCGTGATTCATGATAAGCTTAGACGATTAGCTTGTGTGCAGATTGTATGGTAGGGTATCTCTTTGCGCATGACTGCTTGCTGCATGACTGTCCTTTCTCTTGCATGATTGCTCATTGTTTATGTTTGTGGGGCATGCTTGTATCTCCTTATTTCCAATCCACTAGTCTTGGTTGACTATTCCTTATTGGTTTCTTGAATTGTTTGGGAGTCATTCCCAACTGTTTGCCTTTGACCAAGCTATGGGTTTGGAATAGGGTCTAGCATAAGGGCTATATCGATGTTTGGGAGAATTATGGAGATGACAGATATCCAAGCAATGAAGACCTATATAACCTTAAGCTGGATTTCATGGATACCTGTGTGGTCAGAGTGTCACTTTGATTGTTGGTTAGAATCATAGGTTGCGTTTCCCCTTTGTGGGTACTATCATCTAGCTTTTAGGACTTGCCTTTTCCTATTGTTGGCTTTTGAGCCACCTTACCCCTGAGGTAACACCATGTTAGAATCCTGCTCCTGCCCGTGGAGCCATGTATTAGATTAGCTGTTAACATCATATGACAAGTCATTCCCTCAGAGGATTTAGTCATGGGATTACATTATGGAATTGATTTCAGGACTGGTAGTCATGGGGATTAACACACCCCTTTTCTTTTGTAAGATTGTTGATTGAGACCGACCTGGGTTCTCGAGCTTAGATCAGGGTCGACGGTAGACTTGTTAGAGGATTAGACCAACATAGCCAGTCAGAACAAACATCAGTTCAGAGAGGTATGGATCCGCAGTATGCTACTATTGACCAGTTAGCAAAGATTGCAGATACCATGGCGTCACTCAAAGATGCTATTTTAAGATTCGGTCAGAAGATTAATGGGCACCACACCCCACCAGTATCGATTCAGGGGACTACCCCACATGATTCTTCCATACCCCCACCACCACCACTATCTGGACCTACCATACAGCCAGACTACACAGTCCCACCTCTACCACCACCCCCAGTTCAATCAGTCCCACAAGCAAAGGCCTTTGTCTTACATGGTCAGACTGAGACTACGTCACATTCTGTTGTGCCCCCTACACAGGTGGTAGATGATACTCAAGGTCGCATTGAGAGGATTGAGCAGAGGATGAGGTCACTGCATGTCACCAATGGAGTCATGAGTTGGGATGGGTATGATGACCTACCGGTTGCAGCTTTGCCAGTTGAGTTCTGCATGCCTGACATTGAGAGATACACGGGGATCGGGTGCCCCGTATTCACTTGTAGTTGTACAGTGTTGTTATGCACAGGCATAGGTTAGGCACACAGATCATCATGTTGTTCCCTCTATCCTTGAGTGGTGCCACCTAGCGGTGGTTTGCTTCATTGGACCCTTCATGACGCCAGACATGGACTGATCTGGTATAAGAGTTTCTCAGACAGTATTCCTTTAATACTGTAGTCAATGTATCCCGGAGAGAATTAGAAGCCCTCAGACAGACGCCGGATGAGACAGTTACCTCCTTCATCTTCCGCTGGAGGGAGAAGATAGCACAGATTATTGACAGACCCTCAGAGCGTGATCATATCAGTATGATTATGCGCAGTCTTCAGCCCCATTACGCTAGACATCTCATGGGCTTTCCGTAAACAGACTTTAGCTCCTATGTGCAGGCCCTTTATGGCATCTAGGAGGGTATATCTAGAGGATTATGGGCAGATTCTTCCTCCTCAGACTTAACGGGGAAGAAGTTGGGGTCAAGACCCAGGCCATCAGATGTTGGCACCATTGGTATGATGAGGCATAGGTCCCCGTGTCGGCCTCAGACTTAGGGGCAGTTTCAGATACCTCTTATCAAATGATACAACATGATCAGTACAGGCCAACTATTCCCATTAGGCCAGCAGGGCCTGCTTATCTACATCCGTCACCACTGCAACCAATATACGCCACACAAGCATCCCAAAGGCCACCCATGCAATTCCATCAGTATAGAGCACCGCCTCTACCGAGGCTAGCTAGACAGTTCACATAGCTTAGGATGCTATTGAGCAGAGCATTTCAGAGATTGGTTGAGAGGGGATTGATTGCCCCGTTACCGCCCATACCACCACTACAACCTACCCCATCAGGATTCAGGACAGACCTTCACTATGCTTACCATCAGAGAGCGGGCCATGATAAATAGTTCTTCAACACTGAGACATGCTATACAGGACTTGATTGATCAAGGTTTGGTTGATTTAGGATGACCCACAATGACCACAGACCTGTTACCTATTCATGACACTAGAGTTGTACCTCCACCCCAGGAGGAATCCATATGATTGAGCACATAAAGGGTGATGTATTTATGATAGGATGGGATGGAGAGGCTCCTTAGTCGATCAATTTTTATGAGAATTTAGACTTCATTGGATATACTTCTGACCAGCAGGTCCCCAGGCCATTCAGGTTGGCCCTAGATAGGACTCCCAGATGACCATCCGTACCACCAGGGTATTTTTAGCACGCACCACCTTTGACACATTTCATTCTATACCCAGAAGGGTATGGGCCCACTCATATAGATGTTCAGATAGTCACGTGGAGTGCAAGAATAGCACATTATCCACCTATCGATAGGTCATTTGATGGTACAGCTGCTATGGAGGAGATTCAGAGAGAGAACGATGAGATTTTACACCAGTTGTGCACTACATAGGCTTGCATATCCATTTGGAGCCTATTGGCCTCATCTAGCATACATAGAAATGCATTGGTCAGAGCCCTTGGCTAGATTAGAGTTGATACTACTACCACACTGGAGGGGCTGATTCACTTTCTGACAGCTGATAAGGCTACGTGCATTGTGTTTTCCGATGATGAATTGCCACCAGAGGGGTTCGGTCACATTCGCCCTTTGTATATCAGTGTTGCATGTTCAAGCCATCGAGTGTCGACAGTCCTACTGGACAATGGCTCTGCCCTGAACGTTTGTCCTTTGGCTACAACCATTGCTCTTGGCTTTTCTCCATTTGATTTTGGACATCTACACAGACCATCAGAGCTTATGATGAGACTTAGAGGATAGTTATGGGTACTCTCACTGTACACGTTATGATTGGACCAGTCAAATATTCAATGCTTTTCCAGGTTCTAAGGATTCAGTCATCCTTTAACCTACTTCTTGGTCGTCCTTGGATTCATGAGGTTGGTGCCATACCATCTTCCCTTCATCACAAGGTGAAGTTCATACACGAGGGTCGCATTGTCATGATACAGTCTGACCGGGATGTTGTCACTTCTTTCGAGCCAGTATTACAGATTAGTCACAGTGAGGATGACTTGCATTTGACCGCATTTACTTTCGACGAGGTTCAGGTTGTCAGTTTAGAGGATGACAACAGAGATATGGTGCCTATGTCATTCGACTAGTACAGTAGCACCTCGGTGCTTAACATGATGAAGGGCATGTCTTATTTGCCCGGTTTAGGATTGGGTCGTCGCCAGCATGGACCACACAAGTTTACTCAATTGATCATGAAATACCTTATCGGTTAGATTACACTCCTACAGAGAAGGATGCACGTTACAGACGGGGTGCAACTATCATAACATCGGTGTCTCAGGGATCTCAGTACCCAAAAGCATCTGCCCCAAGGTCTGTTGCAGGTCCTGAATCTCAACAACCTCTAAAATATAAATGATTCCCTCCATGTGGGGTGCATGATCTAAACCTCTAACAAAGAGGGAGCTGTCTAGTTAACAGATCTGGACGACAATTAGTTTTTGGAGCTAGTCAATGTGGATCAGCTGAAGAAGTTTTACGCATGAGATCATGGTCAGAGGATGAGTGGCCATCGTTTTGAGTAGCCATATTCCCTGTTGTACACCCTCACATTAATATATCCCATTGCTAGCCCGTTGAGCCTCACACGATTCATTATGACCTATTAGTTCACTTAGCCTTGCATACCTTTTCTCACCTGGGTTGGGAGCCTTCTCTTGTTTGCTTTGCATTTATTGTTTAGTTTAGTGAGTATTGTGAGTCCTCTATGTCATTTTGTTTGTTTCATTTTTGGGTCATTCATGATTTCTTGTTTCCTACATTGTACATCTTCACTTTGTCTGTCTTTGAGTCTTGTTTCTATCATTTCAATTGTTTTCGCTTCTATCTTCCCTTGTGTGATGATGATGCACTTTCATCCCGAAGCTGTAGGTTAGGCTTGTCACACCCTTCGTTCCACCCTTAGGTTTTGATCTAGGAGTTTTAGTTTGAAGGGACCATTTGGGTTTGGGATTTGAGGTACATTTGTTAGATCATGCTGGTATGGTCGTTGGCTTACTTTGTCGGTTGTTTCGCAAAAACAGAAAAAACAAAAAAAAAAAAAAAAAAAAAAAAAAAAAAAAAAACAAGAAAACAAAAAAACAAAAACAAAATAAAATCCAAAAAAAAACTTGTGCTCGTTCGATGTTCATGTCATTAATATTTGGGTTTTGCATGGTTTGCCGATAGTATCATGGCTTGATCATCAAAGACCATTTTGGGTTTGAGAGACTTATTATTCTTTTGAGAGTTAGTGAGAGCATTGTATGATCCTTTTCTCCATGGATCTGGGAGACATATTTGGAGTGAGGTTTGGGTTTCTTTTGCCCTAGGCTCCTTGGATTATTATCAACATTACTACTCCCGTCATACAGTGACTTGCTTCGATTTGGCATACATAGGATGAGTTGTTTGTCATTATCACACATTGCTACACTTTTATCCCATCTTGTTTCTTCATTTTCTTCTACAACCATTCGTCATTTGTCTTATCCCTTTTATCTTCTTTTATCCTCGTCGATTGTCGTCTTGCTTCATGAATGACATGTTCTTTGGTGCACATCACCTGTCATTGGACATTGTTTATTTGGATGTAGGATTGAGTCACCTTACTCATATGGTCCTCCGATATTTGACATTGCGCACATAGAGGCTTGGCATTATCTATTGGGCATTTGGGCTTTTGTTTCCCGTCGTTTCATTCACCTTTTACCCCTATCCTTTATTACAGTCCGAGTCGTAAGACCACCCTGAGGCCATGAGATCTCGTGTTTGCTTCAACGCATTTCATTCAGATAGGCTCCGTCTACTGATTGAAGTACGGGATGCTGACAGGGCTCCATTTCTTAGGGGATATCGAGGATCGCATACTGCTTTTCCATTTCATATCTTTGCCTCTGGTCCATGATCAGAGACAAATGATGTAGAAAGTCAAGACTGTCCAGGACCCCTTTCGCTTGCTGGTTTGTTATATTCATACTAGGGCATATCCTTATCCTTGCATGATGGCATCAGTTCTTACATTGGGACACAAGTAGCCCAATTCACCAAGTGACGCATGGCATTAG
This sequence comes from Vitis riparia, assembly GCF_004353265.1. NCBI lineage: Eukaryota > Viridiplantae > Streptophyta > Magnoliopsida > Vitales > Vitaceae > Vitis > Vitis riparia. The sequence goes on from NC_048445.1 coordinate 16,940,187, forward strand.
TGTTTGAGTAGGCCCCCCACATTTAGCTTGGCTTCTTCATACAGTAGCTTGCTTATGAGAGATGGCCCAGGATCAGATTCATGCGTATTCGTCGACCTAGTGGGTATGCACACTGGGGCATACCCCATACTTTGTCATGTTCGCTTGTCCAGGCGATTGGGTCTTCAGTGATATATTTTAGAGTTGTTTTTTTACCAAGGCACTTGCATATCAGATGTACACATTGGGGCATACCCCATATTAGTTTTTGTGGATATTAGATGTTGCGGAATAAAGTCGATGTTGTTCTAGGAATGAATGTTTGTGATTTTTCAACTCTCTAATTTTGACCATATGTACGGTTATGGGATTCTGACATGGTATAGATATCTTAGACTAGGGCATAGTCCTTTTTTTTCACCTCTAGTCACATTTCTGAGTTGTCCTACAAGGGCATACCCCATTTCTTTGCATCTTGTTAGTGATGTTATTGTTTTCTCACTTGTCATTTATTGGCATTTTCTAAACGTCACACTGAGGCATACCCTTTCGTCTTTTGTGATTGAGATGTTTGATTTCTCGCTTATTCGAATCATTTAGTGGCATTCTAATGTTCATACTAGGGCATACACCCTCTTTCTTTGTGTTGTTGTGCTTGGCTAGTTTTTTTTTTTAGTTTTCCAATACTCGCCCGGATTCTACCCATTTTCAGTACTTGCCCAGATTCTACCATTTTCTGGTACTCGCCCGGATTTTACCCCTTCCAGTATTGTCCTGGAGCCTTCCTGGTACTCGCCCGGATTTTACCCCTTCAAGTACTCGCTCGGATTCTACCCTTTTTCGGTACTCGCTCGGACCCTTTCCCGGTACTCGTACAGACCATTTTCGGCACTTGCTCGGATTCTACCATTTTCGGTACTCACTCAGATTCTACCCTTTTTCAGTACTCGCTCGGATTCTACCTCTCTGGTACTCGCCCGGATTCAACCCTTTTTCGGTACTCACCCGGACCCTTCCCAGTACTCGCCCGGATTCTATCATTTTTGGGTACTCGCCCGGACCTTTTTCGGTACTCACCCTGATTCTACCCCTTTCCGGTGCTCGCCCGAATTTGATCCCCCATCTGTCTCATATTCTCCGGTACTTGCCCGGATACGATCTCTTCTCTGGCATAGTGCCTAGATTTCCTTGGGTTCTTCGGTACTCGCCTGGACTTGATCCATTTTTCCTTTAGTTTACTCCAATATTGTGTCCGGATTTCCTGATCTTTTCCAGCATTACGTCCGGTTTCCTTTAGTCTTCTTTGGCATCGTGTCCAAATTCCTTTAGCTTTCTCTGGCATTGTGCCGGGATCCCCTAGTCCATTCGGTCAGCATGACTCATTTCCCTTAGCCTTCTTTATTGTTGTGTGGAGACAAAATTGTTGGTCATTTGAATTCTTCACTAGGGTTCATTTCACTCATTCATTGTTTGCACTTCGTAATCGTGTTTCACTTGTTCATTCACTCTACTAAAGATGGGCATATTTGTAGACCCTCAATTTTGTCCTTCGACACTTGCATTTATCTTAGGGGTGTCACATGCACCCAACTTTTTTTCGTATGGCACCGCCATGGCCACCCTTTTGGGCTTGATTGATTTTTGAGCCTTGTGTAGGTTCATATACGGTCTAATGTAATGCAAGTGTGTAGTTCATTTTGGAGTGTCGTCATGGCCAATTCCCTAGTTGTTCACATCATACTAAAGGAAAGAAGTGAAGTCCCCAAAGTTTTAATTCAACCCGAGTCCATAGGAGCATGTTCGAATACAGAGCACTTGGGCTTTTTTCGATTATATCTCTCTCATCTGAATTCATAATTGTGCACCATTATTTTTTATGGACTCCTTGTTTTTCAAGGAATATTATGTCAAAATTTCAAATTTTTTTCTCACCCAGCTCGACCGGTCCCCAAAATTTCAGTTCAGCCCGAGTTCATAGGAGCAGGTTCGAATATGGAGCACTTGGGCTTGTTTCGATGATATCTCCCTCATCCGAACTTGGAATTGCGCACTATTTTTTATTTTTTATTTTGTTGATTCCTTATTCTTCAAGAAATGTTCTTTCAAAATTTCAAATTTTTTCTCAACTGGCTCGACCGGTTGGAAACTGGTTCAACCGGTTCATTAGGCCAGCTTGTATAGAACACTGATTTTGGTATTTTGGAGCCCAAATCCTACATGGCTTAGGCTTATAAGCTCCAGATCGGTCTTGGGAAATATTTTAGGCCCATTTTAGGCCTTAGTTCAGGTTCTTTGCAGCCCACCACGAATCCATATGGATTCTTGGTGGTGAAAAAAGGGACTAAATGTGGAGAGAGAAGCTCACCTCGTGACTGGAGGAGTGTTTATGGGGCTGGTTTCCGAGGTTGATGGGGGCATTTTCCAGAGCTGAAGGAGGGAAAATGAAGAGGGAAGTGGAAGAAGCAGGGGTTCTGATATAAAAAGCCAGAATGAGAAGAGAGAAGGATCTTTCCTTTGCATTTCTTCTAGGGAGAAAAACTCTGTCCAAGTTTGGTGAGGGGAGAACAATCTGGAAGCACTGATTCCTTTCCTTTTAGATTTACTTCTGTATTTAAGATAACACTGAAACTTCTATGTCTGTTTCAAATAAGGAGTGCTTGATGATTTGGTATTGTTCCTCTTTGCATTCTTTTGATCTATTTCACAGTTCATAGTTTAGTTTAGTTGATATGTAACTATTGCATGGTTTCATTTTTTTTTTTTTTTTTTTATGTTTGCTATGGATGTCTCATTTTGGGTTGGCTCTGATCAGGAATGGGGAGGAGTGACCTAATTTTGATGTGTGAGTAATAAGGTCACTGCCTTCATTAGTTTTGGCTCTGGTTGAAGGTCATTGTGACCTCCTGATTGTTAAGGGAAGGATTCTTATTGCCTTAGTTTAATGAGGTTGGATGGCTCAGGTTTGGCCTTATACAAGGAACACATTACATTGTTTCGGGTGGTTCTCCCTCATCTGGGCTCAGAATTGAGCGCCGTTTATTTTTTCAGGTTCCTTATTCTTTGAAGAGTCTTTTGTTAAAATTTAATAATTTTTCTCAACAAGTTGAACTGGTTGGGAACCCGTTCAATCGGTTTTACATGACCAACCCCGTTTTATAAACATGTTGCCTTGTTTCAGCCAATTCTCCCTCATCCGAACTTAGAATTGAGCGCCAATTTTTTTTTTTTTTGGAATTCTTGGTCTTTGAAGAGTCTACTGTTAAAATTTCATAATTTTTCTCAACTGGTTGGACCAGTTGGGAACCGGTTGAACCAGTTCAACCGGTTCTGCATGACTAGCCCTATTTTATAAACAAGTTACATTGTTTTTACCGGTTCTTCCTCATCCGGGCTCAGAATTGAGCGTCGTTTCTTTTTTGGGTTCCTTATTCTTTGAAGAGTATGCTGTTAAAATTTCAGAATTTTTATAAACCGTTTGTACAGATTGGAAACCGGTTCAACAGCCCTTGCATGACCAATCTCGTTTTAGCATGTTTTGACCCCTTTTTTTGTTATGGCTTGAGCCCTTAGGCTCCAAGGCACTTGTGGGCCTCCTTTAGGGTTTTAAATGGTCCCTGAACTGAATTAGAATAGACCCGCTTCAGAGCTAAAGGCATTAGGGGTCAGGTAAGTTTGGTTTGGTTTGATGTTGGAAATTGGTGAATTGTTGTTTGAGGGAATGTGAAAGGAATAAAATAATTGGTTACCGTCATTTCCATTCACTTCCTCTTTAAGCATGAACTTTGATGCTTGATCATGAATACCTACTGCATGCTTGTGTTTGTTGACTCACTTTATCTACAGTGCATGGCCAGGGACCACAGGTACGCATCATTGTTTTAATTGTTAATTTCCTATGCATGCCGAATACTTGCCAGGATTGTATGATTCATATCATTTGTTTAGCCCAAGGTTTATTTGAGTTTTGACCCATATGCTCCCATATACCCAGTTCATTAGTAGAGACCGAGTTCTGGGCCTAAAAGGGTGCTACCTCGCATGAGGTACCTTCTTGATAGGTAACCTGATCCCCGGACCCAGAATCTAGTTTTCGTAAACCGCTTTTTCCTGACTGGAGTCATGCTGGGGGTTTTGTTCTTACTTAAGTTTTCCCTATTTAAAAATAAAAATAAAAGTGGCGACTCCAAACCAAACCGTTCCTCACTAGGACGAATTTTTCAAAACTCAAAAACCAGTTTTTCCTTTCACCTTTTAAAATAGCGAGTCGCGTCGGTTGGTGCGGGTGAGGGTCTACACCAGGCCAAAAGGTTTGGGTTAAAGCTTTGTTGCCATTTGGCCAAATTCCCACTTATTAATATATAATGATAATAAATATATTAAAGTTCATTATTAAATAAAAAATTATTTATTTTATTTTAAATTTTATTTAATTAATTAATAAAGGTATAAAAACCATCATTATAATTTTCTTAACAAATATTTTTAATATCATTTATATAATAATTAAATATTAAAATGTCATATATGCATCATCATTTATTTTATATTATTAATTGTATTTTAATTAAATAAATTATAGTTTTAATATTAAATGTATCATCCTTTATCTCATTAATCATATTTTAAAAAATTACTATCACTTTACTTTTAGTTTTTTTAAATTTATCCTTTTAATTTTATTTAATTTTGAACGTTTTTATTTTAAAATATTAATAATATAAATTTATTAAAAAAATACTAAAATAAAAATAATAATAATAATTAAGTTCTAATATTTTATAAATTAAAATTAATTTGATTAGATAAATAATAAATTATTAATACCGACATATCCTTACTTACTGATATTTTTCTCTTTAACCATACCCATGTCAATTAAACTTAAAAAAAAAATAACTTTAACATGTTGTGGACCTTGCATTTTGGCTCGATGGCGCAACTCACTTTTTTATTTGTTTGGCGAAAAATTGATTTTTAGAAAAAGACTTGGAGTCGCCACTTTTTTTTATTTTTTTATTTTTTTATTTTTAAAGGGAAAACAAAATAAGAAAAAAAAACCCCTAAGTGTGACTCCTTATGTGGAAAAGCGGGTTTGTGAAAAACTGAGTCAGATTTGGGGGTCAGGTTACTTATTGGGAAGGTATGGTAAAAAGACCGAATACACCCCTCTAAGCCCCTAAAAAGGGGTCTTTACTAAATAAGGTGAGGTAGATGTAGCAGTTGATGAGGAAATCAATGGATACTACTGAAATAATCAAATAATAAAGTGAATCATGCATCAGAATAAGCGAAGTGGGAATGAGATCGTACCTTAGCATCAATTAATAGTGCGCTACCATGGAAACAAGGTTAGCTCAAGTATAAAATCATCACATGCATATCAAAAAGTAAGACAAAGATCAAGCCATATTCATTAAGCATAGCAGTTGACAATCAGAAGAGAAAACTCATATGTAGGGCCCCCTACCAAAGCCCAATTTATCTTACATGAATTAGTCTCACAAATTCAATTATTTTGGAATTATGAAAAAAAATCCATTATTGCTTACTTAAAATCAAGAGAAACAGAAGATTATTTGAATATCGAAGAAAATTTGTACAAGTGCATACCAAAATGAAAATGGCAGTAGACTTATTAAAATTAAAATTTGTGGCCGCTTAAAACCCTAATAAAGGATGAAGAGTTGTAGATTTGAAAAAAAAAAATTGACAACTCGTAGTGGAATTAAAACTATTCGAAAGAAAACTAGAATTTTGAAATGTATTTGAAGATTGAAGTCTCGAAAATTATTGAAAAATTGAAGTTTTTAAAATTAAATTTAAGAATTGGAATTTTGGAAATTAAATTTGAAAATGGATTTTTTTTAAATAAATAAATAAATAAAATTGATAATAATAACGAATATAATAATGACTAAATAAACAAATATGAAAATTTGAATTTTGGAAATTGGGAATTAAATTTGGAAATCAAAATTTTGAAGAATTATTTAAAGATGAAATTTAAAATAAATAAATAAATAGAATAATAATAATAACGAAAATACTAATGATTAAATAAATGTGGAAATTGAAATTTTGGAAATAGGGAATTAAATTTGGAAACCGAAATTTTGAAGAATTATTTAAATATGGAATTTTAAAAAATAAATAAATAGAATAATAATAATAATGAAAATAACAACGATTAAATAAATAAATGTGAAAATTAGAATTTTGGAAATTGGGAATTAAATTTGGAAATCAAAATTTTGAAGAATTATTTAAAGATGAAATTTAAAATAAATAAATAAATAAATAGAATAGAATAATTATAACAACGAAAATAATAATGATTACATAAATAAATGTGGAAATTGGAATTTTGGAAATTGGGAATTAAATTTGGAAATCGGAATTTTGAAAAATTATTTAAAGATGGAATTTTAAAAAATAAATAAATAAATAGAATAATAATAATAACAAAAATAACAATGATTACATAAATAAATGTGGAAATTGGAATTTTGGAAATTGGGAATTAAATTTGAAAATCAGAATTTTGAAGAATTATTTAAAGATGAAATTTAAACAAATAAATAAATAGAACAATAATAATAACGAAAATAATAATGATTACATAAATAAATATGAAAATTGGAATTTTGGAAATCGTATTCGAAAGGAATTAGAATTTTGGAAATTAAATTTGAAAGAAATTGGAGTTTTGGAAATTAGAGTTTTGAAGATTATTTGAAAATTAATGTTTTAAAAATTAAAGTTTTGAAAGCTAATCTTAAAATTTGGAGCTTTGGAAATTAAATTAAAATTTTGAATTTTGAAAATTAACTCTAGAAATTGAGAATTTGAAAATTATTCGAAAATGGAAACCTTGAAAATTAGATTTAAAAAAAGAATTTTGGGAAATTAAACTTTGAAAATGAAGATTTTGAAAGTTAAATTTGAAAGTTAAAAATTGGAAAATTAAACCTTTATATCAAAGATGAAGAATTTGAATAAATAAATAAATATAAGAATAAAAGGGAAATGTTGTTAGGGGTGTAGGCCAAGGGTGGCCATGCAAGGTGGGAGCATTTGGGAATGGGCCCAAGGTGGAGAGAAGCCTTCAAAGGTAGTTCATGGGCCTTGAGTATCCTAGCAGCCATTGCCCAGCTTAGGTCCAACTAACATTCATCTTCATGGACCTACCCAACCTAGAGAGAGGATTTCGGCTAGGCACACCTTTGAACCCATTCCGAAATAACCCTTTTTCCAGGTAATCTTTTGATAGCTTTGGAGACATATCAACTTCTACATCCTCACAATCCAAATCAAACTAAAACTATTGTTCTCCTCATTCCGCACCTAAAACCATCACTTCTCTAGCATTTCTAGCTCTTGAATATGGTTCTTTGGATACTTCCATGGTCAAATTTCCTTCGTTATGATCTTTGACTTACTGTTATTACAGGGATTAAGACAGGCCTAAAGTAACACATGGGAATTACAAGAAGCATAATATAAACATTCAAGGATATCCACACATGGTATGTTCTAACAGAGCCCCCGTTTTGCTTTTGTTGCCACCAAAGGAGAATATAGCCTTCACCACAGTTGAGGTATCAATATCTCTACTGCTAGTGCAATCAGGAACATCAAAGATCTTCAATTTCCCGTCCGAGATAACTTGTAACTCAGCAGCATTTGGGTCTATACAAGAATAAAAAAAATAGTGATAACAACCCCACGATCATCATACTCAGATGCGTCTTGATGAATCAATCACTAGTAATCTCCTTCTTAGGCATTAGAGAAGCCAAAACATGGACCCACTCAACTTGAAAGCACGACGAGCACCATTGTTAACAAGCCCATTGCCAAAGCCATTTAGAATCCGGGTCCCATCTCTCGGCTATTGCTATAGGTGGCATAATGACAAACAGACATGGTGGTCATGAGGAAATGGGTCAGGAGATGGGTGTGAGGAGATGGGCAATGGGTATGAGGATGTAGAGAGAGAGGAGGGTGGTGATGGGTATGTGAGGATTGAGAATGGAATGAGGTGAAGGTGGCCCTGTGCATGAGAATGAAAGTAGGGGTTATGAGTGGTGAGGTTCGCTGTTAATGGTGGGTAAGGTGGGTATGAGGATGTGAGCATGGTGAGGGGTATGATGGATGAGGGGTGACCATGTATGCATGAGACTTCATGTACGTGAGGAGATAAAAAAAAAAGTAAACAAGTGGGGGATGAATGATGGATTGGGTGATGGAATGTAGTAATGAGAAATGGGTTAGTGGGCATTTGAAGAATAGTGATATGGGTATGGTGGCAGCGGGTGATAAATAGGGAGATGGGTATGGTTGTGGGTAGGTTTATTGGCATGGTGGAGTATGAAGGTTAAAAATGGAGCGAGATGGAGGTGGTCATGTGCATGGGGCTTCATGCACGTGAGAAATGGTGGAAATGAGCTGAATGTAGGTTAGATAGATGGGCACGGAGGGTAGAGGAGTGATGAGATGAAGGTGGCTATGCGTTTTGGACTCCATGCACGTGGGAAATGGAGCTAAACGGGTAGGGAATGACTGATGGAAAATAGTGAGGGAAGTGGGTGATGGAAGTATGGAAAGATGAAAGGATGTAGTGAGATAGGAAGAGATAGGTGGTTCAATGGGTATGGAAAATGGGTATATGCATGGGGGCATGAAAGATGACATGGAGATGGGTGTGAGGAGGTGGGCAGTGGGTATGAGGATGTGATGGAGTGAAGATTTCTTTAAAAGGGAATAGATGAGGACCGAATACCCAATAAATGTGAAGAGACCCATTTCATTTTTCTTTCATCCGTGGGCTAAAAAATTGGTGGATTAAACCATAAGAATGTCTTAAAAAAAGAAGAAGATACGAGGAGGTTCTCAAATATGAAACAAACAATCAAAACATAGTTAAATCATCCTTGAGTGAAAACAAAGAAGTATAGAATGAAACTACAATAACCAAACCAAAGACAACTCACAAACGATGCAAAATAATTACCTAAAAAAGAGATGAGAGAAGTATGATGATATAATGAACGATGAACCCAAATAATCTTACCAGACAATGCTTCTCTCAAATAGGAGTTTGCTTGGCACCAAACCAACTTCCTCTACTCAAGCTCCCACCCCTGCCTCTCTGTAACCAGCAGTAGAAATCACCCAAAACGCTCCCACTCTCTAATAGCCTCCAAAAAAATGCCCTGCTCTCTCTCCAAAAATCTCCATTTTCTTTCGTTTCCCCTCTAGTTCCCTCACTTCCCTCTGGATGTCCTTTCCTCTTGTCAACTCTTTCTTTTCATGCAAGCTGCTACCCGCCCCCCTGCTCCAGTCGTGCTTCCTTTTTGCTCAATTATGTCCCCTCTTTGCCTAGTTGTGTCTCCTCTTTTTGAAACAACTCACCCATCAGCTGCTTTTCTTCCTGCCTTCCATCCCATCTAACCACCCAAAAACAGCTCATTCCCAGTCCTCTCTGGTCACCTAAAACGGCTCATCCTCGGGGTGGTAAGAAAAATGGGAAACCTTCTCTTGAGGGGTTCTACACATGTGTATTTTTTTATTTTATTTTTATCAATTTTTTTGGAGTTTCTCTAAATAAACCATACCCATGTCAATTAAAATTTAAAAAATAACTTTAACATGTATATTTTTATTTATTTTATCATTTTTTTTAGAGTTTCTCTAAATATTTCCATGAGTTTTGAATAATTTTTGGCTTATCGATATTTTTGTCAAAATATTTATTGATATTTGTCCTATATTTTCGATATATCCGTAAAATCCAAATACCAATATATCCGTATTTACCGATATTTCAATCCTTGGTTCATCCAATATGTTTGCCATGGAAAAAGTATCATCATACCTTTTAACAATAGTTATGGGTTGCTACAATCAAGGATGAAAATATCAGTAATAATAGATATATCGGTATTTCGATTTTATGGATATATTGATAGAAATTTTGACACAAAATATCGGTGAACTTAAAATTAATCAAAACTCATGGAAATGTTGAGAAAAATACTAAAAATGATACAATAAATAATAGTAGACATTTTAAAATTATTTTATAAAAAAATGGATATATATATATATATATATATATATCATGATTAATTATATTTGATAATAATATCGTATGCCTTAATAAAAAATATGAATTTTATAAGTATATATTTATTATTAAATTACATCAAATATTGTTCGACAATTATATTATTATATTTTATTATGATATATTTAATTTTAAAATATATTTAATATTAAAATTATGATTAATTTTAATTCAGTTATATTAAATAATATAAAATAAATAATGATATATGAATAAATTTTTTATATTTAACTAATGTATAAATTATATTAAAAAAAAAATTGTTAAGAAAATTATCACATGAATTTTTATATTTTTAGTGATCAATTAAATGAAATTTAAAATAAAAGAATTAGAATTAATTTGGTTATTACATATTATTCAATATTTTGTTTTTATGATGGTTTTAGTCTATGTATACTCTGGTCTATTTAATTTAACGGAGGAGTAGGGTAGCCTCTGGGCCAAAGCTATGTTTGTCTGTTTTGGCTTGGGTTCGATGCCAAAATTGCTGAATTTTTTACCAAGCTAGTCGCGTTGACCAGACCAAAATCAACATAAATGATATATCCTGAAATTTTCAACAATGCAATGCACTTCGTTGTAGGATAAGTGTGTGTTTGGTGGGCTTATTGGAAGCTTATTTCAAAAAGTATTTTTGGGATATGTGTTTCTCTGCCAAGGATAATAAGTGATTTTTTAATCTTGTAAAAATATTTTTAAAATTTTTTCAAATGTACTCTAAAAGATTTAAAATTTGTTTGGTAGTGATGTAGACATAAAAAATTTAGTGGATTAAATTACCACTAATTTGGTCTTCAAAATGAAAAATAAAAAAAATCCTCTTATGGATAAGTTTCCCTAATCTCTAACTATAAAAAGGATAATAATAATAATAAGAAAATTATTATTATTATTATTATTATTATTATTATTATTATTATTATCTTGTTGGTAAAACCTCCTGAAGAAGAAAAATTGCTAAAATCAAGGAACTAAACCCCTTGAATTAAGCAACTAAAATTCGGGAATTTGAAATTCAAATTCTCTATCTACACCTATAAATAGAGGTGTCTTCTATCAAGAAGAGAAAAAAAAAATCCAGAAAGAAAAATCCTAAGGAGAAAATCCAAAGGTAACTTCATACGGGAAAAAAGACTTCACAACAAAAGAAAAAAAAACTTCATCAAATCTCTTACAAGTTTGGTAAGTAGTAAAAGAACTGCTACATGTGTTCTTCACCATTCAACAAGGTCATTTGGGAATAAGCCACTTGTAGCCCTCAATTGATCTTCGAAATCTAGAAAACGTCATCGTCATCTTCCAAAGTGTGATCAAGGCAAAAGAATCAGAGGGAAAATATTCTTTTTGGAAAAGAATATTATATTTTGAGATTGTACCCACAATATTTTCAATTTTAATAAATATTTTGTTCGCATTATTTTTCTATTTGTTTTGCTAATCTTGTAGGGCTAAAATTTTACGAAATTTGTGCATACAAATTTTTGGCACGCCCAGTGGGACATCTCTACCTCTCATCTCTTTTGTTAGAATATTGATCCCCACTACATCAATGACACCCAAAAGAACTCAAGTTGTGCATGTCAACAAGGGCAATGACAAGTTCATAAGTGCACAATCGACACATGACATCGCTACGGACCTCATGACTCGTAGTAAAGCAAAATTAACATCTTCAATCTCAACAAAACAAACAAGTGAGTCTGCTTGTTTGCTAAAATAAGTAAGAACATGTGATGAGCACCAATCACTCATCACCTTGGTCTCTCTGGGGGCAAAAAGCCATAGTCTTTGTAATAGGGGAAAACTCCCTTCAACACTATAGGACTTCGGGGATAAATCTCCTTGCTTTGTTATCGATGCCAACTCTAACAACGGCTCACATTCCTGATTGCCAACTGGAATGTCAAAGAAGGAAAACTACTCCAATCGTTCCGACTCTTTTACTTTTCCTTTCTCGATGACTATGCCGATGATGACAATCGGCACTACATCCGTAGAGGAACAATTAGCAGAGATGGCTCGCGCCATCTCCAAACTCACTAAGACGGTTGAGAAAGATATGTAGATAGCCTCCCTCATAAACAAAGTTGAGGCACAAGTACAAAATATGGGTGAGTCAAGTTAAGGACTCAACCACCTTCCGAATGTTGCATCTCCTCTCGATGATGCACCACATACATATAGGACAATGCAAGTTGAGAGACAAACGATAAAATCTACCTCAGTGGCATCATTATCTGTCCAAAAACTTTAGGACATGATAACTAACACCATTAGAGCGCAGTATAGTGGACCCTTACAGAGTATGCTCATGTACTCTAAACCTTACACTAAGAGGATTGATAACCTACGTATGCCTGTGGGTTATCAACCTCTGAAATTTCAATCATTTGACGGGACGGGAAATCCAAAACAACATATTGCCCATTTTGTTGAAACTTGTAACAATGCAGGTAAAGATGGTGACTTATTAGTTAAACAATTCGTTCGTTCTCTCCGAGGGAATGCTTTCGATTGGTACATAGACCTTGCACCTGAGAATATTGATAGTTGGGACCAAATGGAACGTGAATTCCTTAATCATTTCTATAGCACCCTACGAACTGTAAGTATGATGGAACTTACTAACACTAAGCAATGGAAAGATGAGTTGGTTGTAGACTATATCAACCGTTGGCGTTTCTTAAGCCTTGACTACAAAGATAGATTATTTGAGGTATCAGCTGTGGAGATGTGCATACAAGGAATGCATTGGGGTCTCTTATACATTCTCCAAGGGATACAACCTCGTACCTTTAAAGAATTAGCTGCTCGAGCACATGACATGGAGCTCAACATAGCCAACCATGGTGCTAAAAAAGACCTTATCATTGACCAGCAAAGGAAAATACACAATGGGAAAGCAAGTGATAAGAATTCAATAAAACCCATCCAAGATTCAATGATGGTAAATATGACTCCTATCAAAATCTTAGTACGAGATAAAAAGAAGGAAGTAAAAAAGGTTGGACCAATCCAGGAAAATGAGAGGTGTCGATTCACCTTGAAGGAATTAGAGGAGAAGAAGTATCATTTTCCTGATTCTAATGTGCCTAGCATGTTGGAAGACCTGCTCTAGAAAAAGGTTATTGAGCTACCTGAGTGCAAGTGTCCAGAAGAAATGGGTTGTGTTAATAATCCGAACTATTGTCATTACCATCAAATCATCAGTCACCCGGTGGAGAAATGTTTCATCTTAAAATATCTCATAATGAAACTTGCAAAACAGTGAAGAATTCATCTGAATCTTGATGAAGTAGTAGAGTTAAATCATGCTACAGTCACATTTGGGTCCCTCGATCCCGTTTTGTTACATGTTCCACCTAATACACTGGGGACATGCACCGGTACTATCCAATGCAAGCCATCGAAACCAAAGCAAACACAAGTGTCATGTCAAGATACCCTTCTTCACTTCTGTTTTGATAATGAATCAATGTCGTATCACGAAGGAGGCTGGACATTAGTGACATGAAGAAAACCTTGTAAGAAGCAAAAATCTCATTCATACCCAAATATTCCTAGAAAAGAACAACATAAGCAAAATATTCATTGACATGCGAAGAAGAAAAAAGAAAAGAAACCTAAAAGAAAACAAGAGATTGTACAGGTTGATGACCTCTTAGTATAAAAGCCCATCATCCCTATCACTTTAGGAGAATATTTCCCTCCAGAGTTCTTTAATAGAGGGATGGTGACATCAACTCATACGGTCTCTTGTCATGATATTTTAGAAGAAGCTGAGTCAGGTAAAGATGAAGAAAACGCTTTTGGTGTAGAGCCAAGCAAAACCAAGGAAAATGATGAGGTAGTAGCAAACCTATAGTGTTGACCCTCGTTTTTTAATATCCATGAAATGTTGCAACTTTATGAGGAAACACAAATTACATTGATCCAGATACATAGGAATCCATCACTCTATGCTACAAAAATAAAGGGGGTAAAACAATTTGAGAACAAATGCTTCAATTGTGCAACATGTTATGCAAACATCACCTACACCAACGACGATGAAAATGTCGTGACATCAAATTTTACCACAATTGTTTTCAAACCTCAGCATTCTAGTGATGCTCCTTAAAGCATGAGCCTAAACTGTATATTGCTCCTATCCTACAAGAGCTTATATTGTAGTAAAAAAAATAAAAAAAATCATTCTTGGCAAACTTCTTAAACCAAGGAAATTAATGCAGTTATTATTTTTTTAGAAACAAATTTTTATATACATCTTTTGAAATATTTTGAATTAATATTCATTTTATGCATGGATCAAATATGTTTTGTATGAAAAGTATGTTAGAACTTTATATTTTGTTTACAATAGAGAAATGTGGAGATACTATGTTTTGCAAATTCGAATAATTGAAATAAGTGTTTGACTCTGGTTTGCTTGGCCCTTGTCAACGGGACATAATAGTTGACATTTACATTTCTTGGTGGGGAATGTAATTGATTTGGACCCTAGCCTCTAGGGGTTTGGTTAGAGGTTACTAATACTAGTAGTGTTTGGTTTCGTCTACCTTAAAGGAACAATTTGAGGCTAGTCGCCTATTTGAAAAGTCCCACCTAACTAGGCATTATTTGAAGTTTGATGACCAGAGTAAATAAATGTTTTGAATGTTTTGAATTTTTGATTGAATTTGATATGAAAATGTTTGAATTAGAATTGAAAGTGTACTGTTAAAAGTTTTGAATGTATTGGCAAAACTGACTCAAAGGTTTATGAGAATAATTAGTTATAATGTCTCCTATTTTGCAAGTGACTTTGAAATGTTTGATCCATGGACTGCATTAATGTTCCTTATTGGGCTTTGAGCTCATTCCTATTTGTTGATTACTTTTCAGGCACCCTTAGTTCGGGCCAGGAGTGATGGCTAGCTCAGGGAATGGTCATCATTAGGATTTTTCTTAGGATGTTATTTGGACATTGTTAGCTTATGAGTTTATGTTCCTTTGGATTATTTGGTTTTTGGAAGCTATTTAGATATTGAGCTTTTAAATATTTTTTTTTGATAAGTTTGAAGTTGAGATTTGGAGATTATGAAAATTTGTTAGCACTCGATTTATTTGAGTTTACAATCTATTTGGACAATGGATTTTGGTTGATGGATGCTTAGTTTTAAAGTTAAGTTTGAATATTTTAGAATTTTGCTCCGCTACTCTGAATAGGTATTTGATAATTGGTTACTTCCAGTTACAAGATGATTATTTGGGTCAGGTTACACTTTAAACCTTCGGGTTTGAGGTGTGAAATGACCGTCACGCCCTTGGAGAAACTAATTAATTAAACTCATTAAAGGTAAAAGAGTCATTTTACAATTAAAAGTCTTAGGTATAAATTAAATTTTCCTCTTATCTTCTTTATTCAGAAAACTTTGTTAACAAAAAATCAGAGAATTAGAGAACGTAAGGCTAAAGGTCTGGAGGTTTAGAGTTTGAAGTTCAGATTTTTCCAGGTAAGATTCTAACCCTAATTAATATATTATATTTGTTAATTAGTTTTGAATACATTAGATATTCTTTAGAAAAATCTTAATTTAGATTAGGGTTAGTTTAGTTAAATTATTTTAAGATCAAAAAATTGAAATTATGAATATAGGTTGTTTCGTTGATGAAAATAGGGAAATTCGAAAAAAAAAAAAAAATTAGATGAATAGATCTAAACAATGATTTTTTTTTTTTAAAATTAAATGAGTAAATAAATCTATGATTATATGTGGCTTTAAGGGGTTAGAAAATAATAAGATTAAGAATTGCATGTTTCTAGATTTTGGATTTGAGATACTCTATTGAGACAAATATATATATATATATATATATATATATGTAACTGTGAGAGACAAAGGGTGGTAGTGGAATAAATTAAAATAATAATAATGAGTAAAGTTGTTGGGGTTATTGGAGTTGTTAAAATTACATAGGGTATTTTGTTGAGTAACAGGGACATTAGGATTAATAAGAATAACGATAATGATGATGATTATAATAATAATAATAATAATAATAATAATAACAATAATAGTTTTTAACAAGCTTTAATTTAATTTAAGTATATAAAGAAATAAATAGTTAGGATAAAATTAGGGAGAAATATGAATTTTATAAAAATTTAGAAACTTATTAAATTAATTTATTATTGTTTAGGAAGTTGAAAATACTATTTTCTCTAATAGTGTTAAAATAGGAAATTAATTAGAATTACTGAGAACTATATAAAATATTGTTAGGAATGTCAAATTTATATCTCTAAATAAATAATCAATAATAAATGTGGTGTATGATATTGATTACTACTCAAAAAGTGTTATTTGATAGCTTGTAATTAACTCTTTTAAACACTTTTGAGTAGTAGTTATTACCTTTTAGCCCAATTAACATATTAAGGACCTTTGCAATCATTTCTAATCAAATTGTGTAAGTTTTGGTGTTTTTGTTAGTAATTTGATCACCAAAGCAATCCGAGATTAAGGAGAGTTCTTTGGAATCCATGGCAAAGCAATGGAAAGCTCAGAAACATGAATAACCAAAGCTTTGAAGCTTTAAAGTCCTTTTCCATAAGCAAATCATGAATGCAAGGAGGGGAAGCAAAGAGAAATCTACCATGAAGCATTCTAGAGGACAACAACTGTCAGCCGCTTTTGGAGCACTTCCTGGAGCTCAAATTATGCATACTATATGTTTTTCGAAGCTTGAGAAGTCAGCAATCCAACGTTTCAAACAGTGCGTGATTTGGAGTTGAAATGAAGGAGTTAGAGCCATTGGAAGCTGATCACTCCAAGCTGAAGGCCAATTTCGCGGGCTGCGAAATCAGCCTTTGGCTGCGAAATGGTGTCCTTCATGCTGCGAAATTTCGCAGCCCTCTTGCTCAGCTGCGAAATTCTCCTGAAGCTTCCCGATATTTGCGACCAACATTTTGAGATTTTTGCTTTAAATATTTGATGTCTAAATCCCTAAACTCTCCTTGTAATCCACCTATCATAGGATTCCTTAGTCTTTAAGCAAGAAAAAAGGGTAAATAGCCTCTCATATATATTGTTTTGTAATTTCCATTACACAGGAGGTCGGGAGCTTGTTCTCAGACATCCTTTGTATAGTTTTGCAAGAAAGTAAAATACAAAGCCTTTGCTCTGCCTTACCTTCTCGTTTTGATTGTATTGTATATTATGTAATTTTTCTTACTAGCCAAACAAGCTCTGAGGATGTTTTCTCAGAGAATGAGTGGCTAGGCTTTTAGTTCCTTGGAGCTAAGGTTGCTGGGTAAGGCCCTAAATGTAAGAATTGGTAGTTTTGTTGTTTCAGCCATTAATGAAGAGAAAATGTGACCCATTAATGATTTCTATGTTTTTAGTTAACTTAAAACACCTTCAATTCACCTGAGCCAACACTTGGTAAGGCAAGTGATCTCTGTCCATGGAGATGCACTAGTTTATCTCTTACGAGCTTTTGAGAGGTGACTTGAAGGTAGGATTTTCTAGAATTGCCAACACTTGGTAAGCTTTTGGACTCTAAGGAGACATCCATTAGTTATCTCTTGCGAGCTTAAGAAGGGAAGTCCAAGGTTAATGATCACCTTGAATAGAAAATGCTAGGTGAGAGGTACGAGCCATTGCAAGTTGCATCAGTGAGAGGGAATTAGTGCTGAAATCCATTAAAGGGAAGCATTTGTACAACACCGCTTAGAGAATTAACTATATGTTAATTCTCTAATGCGAGGAAAAGAACCAAGTGACCGGAGCTCTGTTTTTGCATGAGGAGCCTCTCCTATGAACCTAAAACTCCAAGGAATGTTTTTCTTCATAAGTAATTTCCATTACTTTATTTTTAGTTAGCTTAAAACAAAACTGTTTTCAACCAAAGTTTATGTTTTCTTCTTAAGCTAACCTTAAAATGAAAAAGCACCAATTTAACTTTGAATTGGTATTAGTTGTGAGTTGAAAACCCTTCCCAGTGAACGATCCTAGAGCCACTATGCTATATTAGCTAAGGCTATCCTAATGCATGGTGATATAGGTTACAAATTTTGTTGATTACTCCCTTCTGAGGACCACAATCAAGGGACACCAGCTGGACACAAATCAAATGGCACCACTGTCAGGGACAATTGAGAGAACATGAATCAGCTAAGACACTAATTGGGAATGAATCAGATATTATGTTGGGTGAGGAGTAATTTGTCAAGCTATTTACTTCAAGTTTTTGAGAATTTCTTCAAGGTAAGGGAAGTTAATGCAAATTTTTATAAAAGAAAAATAATTTCATTTTTATATTATATTTTGAAATGTGTAAAAATATTATTTTTATCTTTTTGCATGGATCAAATATGTGTTTTGTATGGAAATTATTTTTTTTTAAAGAATTTTCTTTGTTTATTTATGAAAAGTGAAAAATTGAGGAGGTATGATATTTTGTTTTGTAAGTTTGAATTAATGAAATAAAGTGCTTGACTTTGGATTATATGGCCCTAGTCAACGGGTTATAATAGTTGACCTTATGGCCCTAGTCAACGGGTTACAATAGTTGACCTTATGGCCCTTGTCAATGGGATATAATAGTTGACCTTTACATTTCTTGATGGGGAATGTAATTGATTTGGACCCCAACCTCTAGGGCTTTGGTTAGAGGTTACTAGTACTAATAGTGTTTGGTTCCATCCACCTTAAAAGGAACATTTGAGGCTAGCCACCTATTTGTAAAGTCCCACTTAAATGGGCACTATTTGTTATTTGATAACCAAAGTAAATATATTTTGAATGCATTTGATTTGGTTTTGATGAAAAATTGTTTTGAAATGAATATGAGAAAGTTTTGTTGAAAAATTTGAATGCATTAGTACTTTGAACTCAAAAGTTTTTATGAAAATAAGTATATGTTATATCTTCTATTTGCAAGCATGATTGAAAAATGTTTGATCCATGAAACTATATTAATATTCCTTATTGAGCTTTAAGCTCATGCCCCTTCGTTGATAATTTTCAGGTACTCTCATTTCGGGTGAGGAGTGACGGTTAGGAGGGGAAATTGGCTTGTTAGGACTTTTGTCAAAACTCTCTTTATTTTAAGCATTGTTAGATGTTAGAATTTATTTTCCATTGGAATAATTTGAGTTTGGAGTTATTTGGACAATAACACTTGGTTTGATGTGTTAGTTTCAAAAATTGTTATTTGGAGATTTTAGATTTTTTTGTTCTATTTATCTGAACAATAATTTGGTAATTGGTAAATTTTAAGTTACAATATGAATGTTTGTGTCATTTCCACTTTGAGCCTTTAGGCTAGAAGTGTGAAATGACCGTCATGCCCTTGGAGTGGGTTTTAGGGCGTTTCAAATTCAAAAATTCTAAACTAAAATCTTCGACTTCTCTACATACAAGTGTTCTTTTATTTTAGTCTGACACATTCTTAAAAGGGCGATGCAACCCAGAAGCTAAATAAAAAAATGAAGCTTCAAAAGTCAAAATCAAATTCCAAACATTCTTCAACAAACTCATGAAAGAATATCAAACACAAACAAAAGTGTCATTCATCCACCTTCAAAGCTAAAGAAGACAAGGTTGGGTTTTTCAAAACACTTGAGGAAATTGTTGATAAGTTTACTTGAGATCAAGTCATCATTGACCCTCATTTAAATTTTGCTCCAAGAACACGTGGTTACCACCCTTGGATTAAAATCAAGTCCAAGCTTGACACATTCTTCAACAAGCTCGTGGAAGAATATCAAACACAATACAAAAGTGTCATTCATTCACTTTTAAAGCTGAAGAAAATCAAGACGAATTCAAAGGACTTCTTTTGTTCTCCAAAATGCTTAAGAAAGATCTTCACAAGTTTGGTTGAGAATAAGTCATTTTTGACCCTCAATTAAACTTTGTTTCAAGGACATGAATTTATCATCCTTCGATCAAACTCAAGACAAGTGACGTTTTTGGCCCGTATGAGCATAAACTACGTACGACGCATAAAATTAAAAAAAAAAGTTTGCTAAGTTGAAAACCTGAAAAGGCGACTTAGGTAAAAGTTTGGACATATGCTCGCAAGATTAAAATTTTCTTTTAGTCTTGGCAAAAGTTAGAGCGTTAAAAAAAAAAAAAAAAAAAAGTCTTCTAAGTTGAAAACCTAAAAAGGTAACTTAGGCAAAAGTTAGGACATATGTTTGCAAGATTTTTTTTTTTTTTTTTTAGTCTTGGCAAAAGTTAGAGCTTAAAAAAATAAAATAAAATAAATGGAACTACGTTTGACTTGATCCCCTCTCTTTGAAGGGTACATAGGCAACTTAGGGAAACCACTTGAGTTTAGTAACTACCAAAAAAAAAGGAGTCTCATTTTTATTAATAAATAAGTCTGGCTAACAAATGTTAGGCTTTATTACATCTTAATAAAAATAAAATAATGAATGAAGGAAAAGAATGAGAGCTAAAACTAAGTAAAAAGGTACAACGATCACATCCACACCAAGCATGCAAGCTCGTCACGTTGAGTCCTTAAGGCTTCTTGAAGTGTCTCTAAAGTCTTGACATCGACATCAGTAAGCACGGGGGTTTGGGCGATAATGACACGTTCTTTCCTCAAGCGAGAAATATCATTTTGTCTATTGGTTATAATTTCATCAATCTCCAAGATTGAGTTATGAAGGCACTCCTTTTGTATACCTAGTTGCTCCAATTCCTTCTTAAGTGCTTCCTATTTAGCATCAAGAGTAGCTAAGTTAACCTTTAACGATTGACGATGGTTTTCCTGTACACCTTTAGAATTTAGAGCATCCATAATCTCAGACGCAACAATAGCTAAACATTCGCTTTGTACTTTCGGAGATATCTTCATAGAATGGGTGCGTTGCACTACATTGAGGTGATCTACACTTTCCATGTACTTCTCAATCTGAGACTTCAATGGTGAATGGTCCACTCCAATCTTTGTGATAGCATTGAAAAGCTCATCAATCTTTCCTCTCAATAATGAAAGACACTCATTGGAAGTTTTGATAATCATCTCCTTAATGCTTTCTTCTATCATAAGTGCTGCTTGGAGTTGGGCATTAAGGATGATTTGTTCGATGTCAAATGTGTGAGTGGAAGTAGAAGAAGCAACCACAGCAAGGCATGAAGATTGTTGTTGAGCAATTAAACTTGCAACTGCTAAAAGTGTCAATTCATCATATGTTGTATCTCAAATTGTGGTCTTTTGACCTTGAGATTCAATCAGAACATCACTTAAGATGTTAGTAATACCTTCATCACCTAAAGGAGAATGAGGCAAAGGT
Source organism: Vitis riparia (assembly GCF_004353265.1). Classification (NCBI taxonomy): domain Eukaryota; kingdom Viridiplantae; phylum Streptophyta; class Magnoliopsida; order Vitales; family Vitaceae; genus Vitis; species Vitis riparia. The sequence continues at coordinate 16,961,594 of NC_048445.1, forward strand.
AATGAGATGATAGAGTGATTATCTCGTTGCATAGTCAATGTAAAGGGCGTTGACTCCTTAGTAGCAACAACATTTTCAAACCGATCCTTAGGTGAGGTTTCATCTCCTTCATCGACAAATTGGTTGTCACCCGCCACATAAGGAAAATATTTATTTTTGTTAGTATCAATGCTAAAAAAAAAAAACAAAAAATTACCTCTTCACTATCAAGTTCTATCAGTTGAGTAGAAGTTAGGACGTCAGCAAATAAGACATTTGCATCAAGAGGATGAGAGTTGGTCTCATCATAGTACACAGGGTTGGGTCTAATCTTTCAGCATTTGAAGTGACATTCACTTGTATTTTCAGAGTCGTCATCTGATACATAAAAACCCTGCGCATTGTTATGTTGCTTAAAAGTCTTATGATAGTGAGTACTACCACCATTGAAAATAGTTTCCTCATGCTTTGAGTGAGTAGAGTTATTAGTTCGATGTCCACCCATTGAACGATTAAAAGAAGCTCTTGAATCATTAGGTAAATCATCAAAATCACTCTCAACATTGTCTTGAACATTTTCCTTAGTAGAAACACTTGAGTCATCCTTGCTTATTCTACTCTCTAAAGATTTTGAGGGTATTTTCTGAGAAGAATCAGGAGGGGACTCTATACAAGCAGTAGTAAGAATTTCCTTACCAGGATTACGCACTCTGATCCACCAATCCACATAAGCTTTGGTGACTGAAAACTCTTCAAGACTATCATAATCTGGTATAATAACTCTGGAGTAGGTACTAAGCCTGGTGCATGACTCCCAATGTTGATACATTACCTCTAAAGTTCCAATGCGAAAAATCTCTGGCAAACCCCTTGGAAGGTCCTGAGGATACCCAAATTGCCTAGAAAACCGATGAGGATAATACAGTTGGATCACTCGATGGTTACCTTGTAGCAAAAATAAATAGCTAGAGCGAAGACTTATGAGATAAGAAGCTTTGGTAACACTAATAGATTCATTATCAGTCTAGTGCACACGCTCCTTGTGGCGTAATGCCAAGTGGTCTAACTTTACGCCTTGCAAGACATTATCAAAAGCTTGAGCTTGCAAATCATTAAAACACTTAGTAGAAAACTTGTAAGCATAATAAGTCATCCATGGGGGATGGTTCCAAGAGGGAGAAATGAAATGGGTGTCGAAATATTCACCTAACCATCCGTATAAGTAATGAATAGGGAAAATAGATGCATTAGTCCTAGGTTTCGAAGAACAAGCGATTTCATTTAAGCCGTTGTAGATGCTTGCCAACACTAGAACAACAAGGCTAAATGTCTTACTTTGAGCCATTCTACTAGCTACTTTGAAGACTCCAGGATGAAACAAATTGACACCCCCTAAGAAAGAACAAACTTACATAACCAACATGCTAAGAAAGTGGCCAAGTAAGTCTCTTTAACATTTGTCTCAGCTACGCCAAGGTTGTCAAAAACTTCCATCTTTAACTCAGTACGAGATTTAATAGGATCAATTTCCCCGGAGGGGTTATGAGTCTCCTTAGGCCTCTGCACCTTATTCCTTGTACTTTTTTTTTTTTTGAGGTTTTGCATACTTCATAGAACCTTTGTACCAAAATGACACACAAGAGGCTAACTTAACTGAAGAATTCCCTTTCGTCTCATAGCAAATTCGATGATATGCAAGGAATAAGTTTCGACAACTTGGTGGGAGTGAGGACTTTGTTGCATCATTAGATAACTCTTCCGCGCTCGGTACCATCTCATCATAAAAAGATCCACTAATGGGCAGTCCAACACTACAATACAAGTCCCAAAGAGAGATGGAAACCTCTCTAATGGAGGTGTGCAAGGTGTTAGTGGTAGGACACCAACATTCGCAAAAGGCCCTAATTACAAAGGCATGATGATCATAATTGAATAAGGATGCAAAAATAGCTTCATAAAGCTTACATTCTTTAAGAAATGGTCCATGTTGACCCAATACCTCCTCAACCCATTCCCAATATCTTTCTATAAAAAAAGATTCCCCAAGTACTTTGAATGAGCTTCCCCATTTGGATTCTCCATCATGAACACGAGAACCTAACAATCCAAATTCATCATGAACTTCAGTGGTAGTTGGGTGAGAAGAATTTAACAGCAGAACATTAGAAATAGGTTTCACCTTATTAAGTTTTGAATTGCTGATATTTGTAAGCTTGCAAGATGCAACTCAGGATTAGGAATAAATGTGTAATGGGTCCTTTATCACTGGCACTGACAAAGACTGAAGGTCAATAAGTGACTTATGCACTAACAAGGTAGTCCCTTCCTCAAAATCTTCACTATCATCCTTAAGAATGGTTACAGTCTTCTCTTTGAAACATTTGAAGAACGTCATCTTACATAAAAAAAAAAAAAAGGGAAGGTAGAAAGAGAGATGAATAAAATATGGGTCTAAGTTTTTAGATGCCACTATACATTTAAGTGAGGCCAATTCGCATGAGTGAAGACCTTAGCATTCAAGTCGTATTAAGTGCTGGAAGTACAACACTGTGTAGCATCAGGGCCATAGCTTGTTTGCATAGATACCAAGTATTATTCTAGTTTTAATTAAATATTAAAACTTGAATATCACTATGTATTCAAGTCAGGCCAATTTGCATGAGTGACCACTTTAGCACATAAGTTCCGAAAATACAACACTGCGTAACATCAAGGCTATGACTTGTTTGCATAAATACCAAGTATTATTCCAGTTTTAATTAAATATTAAAACTTGAATATCAATATGCATTTAAGTCAAGCCAATTTGCATAAGTGAAGACTTTAGCACATAAGTGCCGAAAATACAACACTGCGTAGCATCAGGGCTATAACTTATTTGCACAAATAGCAAGTATTATTCTGGTTTTAATTAAATATTAAAACTTGAACACCACTATGTATTCAAGTCAAGTCAATTTGCATGGGTGAAGACTTTAGCACATAAGTGCCGAAAATACGACACCACCCCACGTCAAGGCTACGACTTGATTACATGAGAGTCAAATTTTAAATATTCAATTTTTTATGGATATTTAATTTTATTAAAAAAAAACTCCCCTAAAATATTAAGTTAATTAAAATAATTAATTAATTAATTAAAATTACCTGAAAATCAAATTCGTCTTTATAAATGATGAAGGTTGATGTGTGTTCGAATAAGGTAAGTCTTTTTCTTCCTTAAAAAAAAAAGTTAGAAAAATAATAATAATAATTTAAGGAGAACACGTTTCAACATATATATATAAATATATATATATATATATATATATATATATATATATATATATGTATGGAAATCACTTATGGGTTGACTTTTTCCATGCATGTTATATATATTAAAAGAAAATCTCCATTCACTTTTTAGGAGATCACGTAAATGGATATATACTAAATCTTGATCCATACACCAATTGAAGTTCAAATATATATATATGCAGGTGATCACGTTTAGGCAACACCATTGTGGCACGTTTCCATTGAATTTGATATGCCATCCACTACATGGTCTTGGTATGGCATGATATATATAACAAAAAAAAAACTTACAAATTTGAAGAGGTGAAGATTTCTCGTAGTGAATTCAAGTCGGGTTTCTCAAGTTGGGTTGAAGAACACCCAAAGATCAAAAGAGCTCTTTGAAAAAAGTTCAAGTCAAGTTTCTCAACTATTGTCCCCTTTATATAACAAAAGAATGTATATAGGGATGACAAATTGGAAGGGATTGAAAGTGTAAAGCAAGAAGGAAAACGAAGTGGAGTTTGGAAAAAAAGTGGGAAAGAAATATTTTTTTTGAAAAAAAAAACCAGATTACTTCAAGACTCACCCCATCCACATGATAATGCATGTATGTGATGCATCTTGAAGTGGGGGCATTTGTAGACATAAAAAATTTAGTGGATTAAATTGCCATTAATTTGGTATTCAAAATGAATAAATTAAAAAAAATAAAATCTTCTTATGGATAAGTTTCCCTAATCTTCAACTATAAAAAGGATAATAATAATAATAAGAAAATTATTATTATTATTATTATTATTATTATTATTATTATTATTATTTTGTTGGTAAAACCTCTAGAAGAAAAATTGCTAAAATTAAGGAACTAAATCCCTTGAATTAAGCAACTAAAATTCGGGAATTTGAAATTCAAATTCTCTTTCTACACTTATAAATAGAGGTGTTTTCTATCAAGAAGGAAAAAAAATCTAGAAAGAAAAATCCTTAGGAGAAAATCCATAGGTAACTTTGTATGGGAAAATGGGCTTCACAACAAAAGAAAAAAAGATGCTTCATCAAATCTCCTACAAGTTTGGTAAGTCGTAAAAGAACTGCTACACGCGTTCTTCGCCATTCAATAAGGTCATTCCGAAATAAGCCACTTGTGGCCCTCGATTGATCTTCGAAATCTAGAAAACGTCATTGTCATCTTCCAAAGTGTGATCAAGGTAAAAGAATCAGAGGGAAAATATTATTTTTGAAAAAGAATATTATTTTTTGAGATTGTACCCACAATATTTTCAATTTTAATAAATATTTTGTTTGCATTATTTTTCTATTTGTTTTGCTAATTTTGCAGGACTAAAATTTTACGAAATTTGTGCGTACAAGTGATTTTAAAAAACGTTTATAATATTCCTAATACTTAAATTTTTTTATCTTTTAAGTATTAGAAAGGGGAAAAACATTTCCTAAAAGCATTGTCAAGTAGACTCTTAGAGTGTGTTCGCTCCAGTACTAATTTTAGAAAATGTTTTTAGTCTTTTTTAATACTTGAATAGTAAATTTTTTCAAGTATTAGAAAAGTTACAAGTGTTTTTTAAAATTACTACCAAACAAACTTGTAGAATGCATTTACTAATGTTACTATTTCAAGTGTGTTTAGTAAAAGTGTTCTCGAAAAGTGTTGCGGGAAAAATCCTACCAAGTGCTTTTATAAAAAGTATTAAAAATGATTTTTTAAATTTTTTTGAAAGTACTTTCTAAATTTTGTCAAACCTCAAATTTTTCTTTAAAAATACTTATCATAATAAAAGTACTTTGAAAAAGCAATTCAAACAAACTCTTAATTTGAGTAAACTTGAGAAGAGATATATTATAAAAAAATAATTTAAAATTTTTAAAACCATAATTTTCGTACAAAAACTCAATATGTTCAACGTTGGTCTTTTAAACTAGATCAAGGTCTTCAAACATCACCTTAAGAAGATTGAAACAACGGGAGGAAGGTTGAAACAATGAGAAGATGATGTTTGAACATCACATGGAGGGTGTTTAAGGGTCACTCTACCTTCCTTTCCATTCTTGACATTTTTCTTTGATCTTTTGAATTTTTTTAAATTTCAATTAATAATATTGCTTTGTCTTCTACGTTCAAACACATGCTTACCTCATTTGAACTTTCCATACTTTGAGTAGCTTAAACTTCATCAAAACGGTTAAGATATAAAGAAATAAGTTATATCAGAATAATGCATGATTAAATAAAATTGTCAACCTGATAAAACTATTAATACATAGTAATTACTAAAATAATTCTATCACAATTCTAATAAGAAAAATGACTTTATTTAATTAGGACTTCTGCAAAGACTTTGTTCAAAATTCTTTAAAACAATTATTTATTTGAGTATAACTTATCATTGGGATGATCAAATAACAAGTGATGGATGAGAGAAAGAATTTACATATTCACGACAATATTTGCTTAAAAAACCAAAATTTGAGGTTTTGTTATTTTGTGTTACTTCATGATATTCCTTCTTTTCAACTTTTAATTTTTTGAGATTATTTTTCAAAAATATTTACAACTTCATTTTTGTTCACAGTCTCCTTTATTTTAATACAAAGATAATAAGTACTTTGCCCATAAGTGAACTTTAGTCTCTTCTTACATGAAAGATTCTAGGTCCTTTCTCCATAAGTGAAATTTAATTAATCTCCTTTAAATCATGAAAATATCTATATAAAACCAAGAAAATTAAAAAAATAATAATAATAACAAGAAAATTACCAGTAACTTTCTTTTTGATCCAAATGTTAATGTTGACCTGCATTTAGAATTTTCATTTTGTCCTTGGTTACCCTCTTCTCATTGGGCTACGAACCTTCACAACCATTTTCATAATTTATGGCTCGCGATAAATTAAATGCATACACCAATTGTTCTCTGGATTGAGAATAGTTCAACGCTGAATTTTTCCAGCCCAAAATTTATTCTACTAGGACCTCATCAATAGCATCGTCTTTTTCACAGCTTCTTAAAGACGGCTGCCTTCGCCTGCTTTGAAAAGTAGGCAACATTTGACCCGGGCCCCATTGCTCCATTTCTTCTCCTGCCCATATGTATTATTTAAAGATTGTATAGAGTCTTAACCTCTCTTCTTGAAGTTTATCAAAGTCCAACAATGGCAATGGCTTCTCTGGGACGGCTTTTCTTCATTTCATGCATTCTCACAAACCTTGTTCCTTCCACTGTTGCCCACCAGCTCATAACCCCATTCTGCCTTCCAGAGAGAGGCAACTACACAAACGGCAGTAGCTACCAGGCAAACCTCAGTTCCCTACTCACCTCCTTCTCTAATACCACGGTTGACTACGGGTTTTACCACTCTTCTGCTGGCGAAGTCAAAGGAATTGGATTCTGTAGAGGCGACATCGGACCGGATAAGTGCCGTAGTTGTATGAACACCTCTAGCCATGAACGCAGACGGCTATGTCCCAACAGCAAGGAGGCAATTATATATTACGATATTTGCACATTACGTTACTCTAACCGCTCCATATTTGGCACTTGGGAATTACATCCCCATCTTCAACAGCCCAACAGTGAAAATTTCTGGGAGGTGAATGGGTCCAACCAGGTGGGAATCTTCGAAAGCATGCAGCAGGAGAACAAGTCGACTTTGAAACTATATATGCAGTTGTTCAGTGCAGTCCTGATGTACCAGAGCAGTAATGCATTGACTGTCTGGATGAGATTTTTAAGGTTATTCCTGTGCATATGAATGGGAAGAGAGGAGGGAAAGTTGTGGCCCCTAGTTGTAACTTTCGGTTTGAGATCTACCCCTTCTATGAGCCACTTCCTGATGCTCCATCACCATCTCCCACTAACTTTCCTCCTAGTTTTCCTCCGTCAACCAATGCCACAACTGGAAATGGTATGCATCTCAACGATATTACTTGCTTTTAGATTAAGAGTGGCATGAATCTCCTGAGAAGACCATTCAGGGATTTCTATTTGGAATTTTTTTGGCCTTTTGAAATTTCATATTTGATACTTCTTTCTTTTTTTTTTTTTTTTTTTTTTTTTTTTTTATTGTTTATGACGTTGAATTTTAGAAATAACATAGGATATCATATCAATTAAAATGATTGGAAATTTATTATGGTTTAGAAAAACAAAATAACCAACCAATGAGTCATGTGGATTTTGGGTCAAATTTATTTTAGGTATGTTTTGAAACCATTGTCCAAACTAGACCTATTTGTTATTATTACTAGATTATTTCGTAAATTAGTATGAACTCCTATCTTGAAAATGCAGTCTGAATACGAATTTTAGAAATCATCTTTTAAAAATACAGTTTCAGTATATATTTGATAGCTGTAATAATGCCGGTTTCTTCTTCTTTTATACATAGCTAGTATATATTTTATCCCCTTTTTTTTTTTTTTTTTAATTTTTTAATTTTTAAATTTTTAAATTTTCATCTTCTCCTTACTTTTCCTCAATGAAGAATTTTTCCTAAGTTCTTTTTTAATAATCTAAAGCAATTTTCTTCCTTTGTCAATTTTTAAGGCAATGTTTTTGCCTTAGCTATTTATAATGATATCTTTTGTCTTAGGTGGTGTTTTTTTTTTTCTTAATTTTAATTAGAACTTAAAATTAAATAATGCTTAATATTGTTGAGTATTAAGTTGTTTGTTTTTATAATATTTTATTTCAATTAAATATTAAAAGGTAAAGAAAAATCAATATATTACTTTTTTCATTTATAAAAAAGATCAAATATTTTGATTTTTTTTATTCAATCGAAAATTTATAATAAGTAATGAAAAAGTAGAAAACAAATAACTTAAAATTTGAAAGTAAATTACTTTTAATAGAAAATTTAAAAAACACACACTCTTAGTCATCTATTAGACAATTATATATATATATATATATATATATTACCTTAGCCATCTACTAGGGTGATTTTCTCCCTCTAATTGTGGAAGAATTTTGCATACTGGTATATTGGGAGGTAAGTCACCAAATCTTCTAGGAGGTTATACTTGTATGGAGTGGTTGGAAACCTTTTTCTTGAGTAAAGATTTTGTATAGGTCTAAGCTCTTTCAGAGGCCCCTTTTGGTTGTGATCATGAATGTCACAACTTCATGTTATGTTGGGGAAAAGCTTCAATTTCATTTGTTAGTATAATAATGTAGAGATGAAAATAAATCATTTACACAAGGAAACATATGGGTTCTAATATGTTAGGTGGGTCATAACTATTCAATAAAGAAAAGAAAATTATTTTATTATACCATAAAGAAAATTAAAAAGAAAAATAGATACAACTTTTAACATATTTAATTTTTCTCATTCCTTATATTTACACCTCAAATCATAAGTCTTCACTTTACTAATTGTTTTTTACTCTTTCTCATATTTTTATCTATTTAGTGTGAGCTGTACATGTCTATTTTTATTTTATAACTTTGGATATTTATGGAGATTCTCGTCACAGTTTTCCTTGTTTAATTAATAAGAATATGAACTCTCAAAAATACAATCCCCCATCTCCATAAAAAAACTTGACCATAAGGATTTTGTCCCCAAGTTTCTTGAGTTCAATGTCAAATTTTGTTTTCCCTTTTGAGTTCAATTGCTTCCATATTCAATAGCTACTCTTTCCCTCTTCCTGCTCCTCTATGACACATAGTACCACACAGAAGATGGAGCATAATTCTCATATAAATGAGGTTGATCATTCGGAGAGAAATTCAGTCTAATTCTCAACAAATGGAGATTCAATTAGTGAGATAGATCCTAGATAACATTTGTAGAATGCATCTCATATGTATGACTAATAGTAGGCATGTTCTTTTATGATCTATATGAGGTAATGAATTGTTAGTTATATTTCACTATTCTCTTGATAGAGCTATACTTTATTTGGACAAAGATCATAAATCTTCGTGGAGATGTTAATTAATTACATCCATTCTTGGAGATTTCAGCCCAATTTTATCTCTAAATGGTTTGAGAAATACATCACGTGTCCTAATATAACTGATCGTGGGCATACTATTGCGTAAATATTAATAAATATTGTTGATTCTGACGTATCCATGCACGTAGATGTAAGTAATAACTCAAAATTGTGGGGGTAGCATGTTAATTCATGCCTTGCATCATTCTTCAATTTTGATAGGTTGTGCTAATCTAATCAAACAATTCTATTAAAAATAAACCAAGGAAATATACCTTGTCTTAATTACAACAACTAAATATTGTTGTTAGCGGACATAGAGGGGAAACTCTATTCGCGGCAAGATACGGGTGGAGCATCTATGTGCCGTCGTAGTTGAAGATACTGAACGAGGACCAGGATAACAGTGAGCCAACATAGGCGGAGAGGCTGAACGATGAGCGCAGACTGCGGTAATCGATCTGAAATCAGAGGAATCGACGTTGGACGTAGTTGATGAAACTGGAGAAATAGTTTTGAGAGATTTGGGCGGCCAAAGAACGACTCTGATCTTATAACACGATGAAGAAGCCCGATGGTATTCATCAATTACATTAGCAAGCTCTTCATCGCTGGTGACCGTAACCAACACGTCCAGATCCTCCTTAGGCAACTGACACCTCAAAGTCACCGACAATCCACACAACTCCCCTAACTTCACCATCAGCTCTGCACAATTCAAAATCAAATCTCACTCCCAATCCTCTAAAAAAAAATCCATAAATCAAATCCAAAAATACCACAATGATTCACGAACCTGCATATGAAATAGATCGATCCACAGCAAGAACCCTAGTATGTCCACCTACGTACCGCAGCTTGCCATCGATGCGACAAAGAAGAATCTTGCCGCCATAGCTGTAGAGAAACTTTATGATTCTATTACTAGCGGAATCAAGATCCCCCCTTGTTAAGATATGGACTCATATATCTAACAATAATTCATGACTAAGCTATTCACCTCTTTCAATTTGTTTTATGTTCATTCAAGAGTATGGGCCACCTATGTGTAGAGCCCAAACGCCATCACGAGCCTTAGATGATGGGCCTAAGACTCGTGAGGCCCAATAGCCCAATGGGTATGGTCCCTAAGGCAGGAGGGTATAAAAAGTCAAGGGTCTGTTTATTTTGTAATATCACATCTTTGAATAGAACAGAACTCTAATCTCTACTACTTCCCATTACTAGAGAGAATCCAGTGACGGTGGTTCCTCTCCTCAGCCTTAGAAGATCCATACATCTTCAACCAAAATTCAGAAATAGATTCGGGTATGTTCCATGTGAATAAATGCATGTTCTAAATGACTTGATAAATATATCCTGCATATGTTTTGGTGATAATGGAGATTAAAGATAAATATCAATTGGTATCAGAGCGAGGTTCTGGTTCCATTTTCACCAAAAACAATCTTTAAAAACAAAACCGAAAGATCTAGGGGAAACAACAAAATAAATCTGGGTCATTTTGGGCGCTGCAGGCGTTCGTTTCAGGCGTCGTTTAGGCGCCATACCTGGTACTATTTGGAGCGCCATTTCGGGCCCACTCCAGATGCGGTTCAAGCATCGATTTTCCATCATTTCGGCGTCGTTTTGGCGCCGTTGTTAGACCATTTTGGCACCGTTGTTAGACCATTTTAGTGCTGCTAGGTGCACTGCTATAGGAGACATCTGCCTTGCATTTCCTCCAAACGCCGTTCTTGGCATCATTTGCTTATTGAAACGTCATTGAGTGATGATGTTCAGGCGCCGTTTTGGCGCCGATGCATCGCTGGTGCGTCGGTACGCCCTGGTGCGCCGCTGTAGGGTTCCCTGCAAATGTAGTTATGGGTCTCAGATGCATCCTATTTTATGACATGGTTTAATAAAAATAAATAAATAAATAAAAACTGTATGGGTTTATGCATGTAAAATAAATGCCCTCTCTAAGCTTTACAATAAAGGACTAGTGGTTTGATAAATAAAATAATATATATATATATATATATATATTTGGACCAAAAATACCCTTAACCCATACCATGGGGGGCGTTGCCCCCGCACCCCCCAACCTGCCGTCTTTCATTCCATTCCACTCCGCTTTGCTCCGAGATTTTCCCATTTTTTTCTCTCATCTATTGTTATCAAGGCTTGTATATATACATGGGTTTATGCATAAATAATTTTGATTAAATTATTGCTTGTTGTATTTGTGTTTAACGTTTCAAAATGAATAAGTTATGTATATTTGTTGCCAAAGTAACATGTGTTACGTAATTTTATTTGTTTTGAAATATGTAAGCATGTTATTATTGAATAAAATAATCAACCTAAAGGAGGATTATTTTAATATAATAATAAATAAAGTAATCATAAATATGTGACAAATAAAGTTTATCTTGCATTCGATATGTTAGTCCAAAGACAAACATATTATTTTCGGTTTTATTGTCAATATTTATGAATTAATATTGAAAAAGATGCCATTTACAAGTTGATATTTCTGTCCAAAGACTGAATATTGATGTTTGTGCTAGGTATCTTGTTATATGTCCAAATTCATATATATGTTAAATTTTTATTTATTCATGTATGTGTGATGATTATATGACTGATTGTGAGTTTCATTATTATTTCAGCATCTTCTATATCTACAAATGTCAATAACATTCCTGTGCTTAATGGCACAAACTTTAAGAAATGGAAGGAGCACGTTATAATTGTGCTCGAGTGCATGGATTTAGACTATGCATTAAGAGTGGATCGCCCTTTAGATCTTACTAGTGCCAACACTGCTGAGCAAAGGTCTACTATGGAAAAATGGGAGCGATCCAATCGCATGAGTCTAATGATTATGAAGTACTCAATTCCAGAAACTATAAGGGGTGCAACATCTGAAGAAACCCAAGCCAAGGCATTCTTGGATCAGATAGCAAACCGATTCGCTGCAAACGAAAAGGTTGAGACAAGCACTATTCTTAGTAAGCTTGTCTCTATGCGGTATAAAGGGAAAGAGAATATAAGGGAGTACATTATGGAAATGTCTAATCTTGTGACTAGACTAAAGGCACTAAAGTTAGAGTTGTCGGAAGACATACTCGTGCACTTGGTCTTAATCTCTCTGCCTACACAATTCAGTCCATTCAAAATCAGTTACAACACTCAAAAGGAGAAATGGACTTTGAATGAGCTTATTGCTCAGTGTGTACAAGAGGAAGAGAGATTGAAATAAGAGAAGATAGAAAGTGCTCACTTGGCTTCCACATCTCAGGGATTTGGTGCCAACAAGAAAAGAAAGAGGGATAATAAAGGAAAACAAACTGCAGTTTCTGAGACATCAAAGCAGAAAGTGCAGAAGAAAAAGGCTGGTCATATGAAGAAGACATGTACCAAATACGCTGCTTGGCGTGAAAAGAAAGGTACACTTCTCAACTTTGTTTGTTCAGAAATTAATTTAGCTGTAGTGCCTACTAACACTTAATGGATAGATATGGGTGCAACTACTCACATAAATGTCACTATGCAGGGTTGCCTAAGGAGCCAAATGCCAATTGATGGTGAAAGATACATCTATGTGGGAAATGGCAATAAGGTTGTAGTCAAGGCTATTAGTCTTTTCATATTACAGTTAGACTCTGGATGTACTTTGGATTTAGAAGAGACTTTTGTAGTACCGTCATTTAGACGGAATTTAATTTCTGTTTCATGTCTGGACAAATTTCGAAATTGTTGTTCATTTAGAAATGGAATGGTTAGTCTTTATCTAAATTCAAATGTTATTGGTACAGGTAGTCTAATAGATAAATTATACAAATTGAACATAAAGGTCACTAATGGAAATGAAACCTTGCATTCAAGTAATTATCGCATTAAGCAAAAATTAATAAATGAGAATTCATCAATGTTATGGCACAGGCGTTTGGGTCATATTTCAAATCAACGTATTCAAAGGCTTGTGTTAGAAGGAATTCTTGATGCACTTGATTTCTCAGACTTTCAAGTTTGTTAGAGTGCATTAAGGGTAAAGAAACAAATATGAAGAAAAAGGATGTCAATAGGTGCAGTGACGTCTTGGAATTGATACATACGGACATTTGTGGTCCATTTTCTACCCCTTCTTAGAATGGACAACAATATTTTATCACTTTCATTGATGATTACTCGCGCTATGGCTATCTTTATTTGATTCATGAAAAGTCTCAATCATTGGATGTGTTCAAGAATTTCAAAGGTAAACTTGAGAACCAACTAAGCAAGAAAATAAAGGCCGTCAGATCAGACCGTGGAGGTGAATATTATGGTAGATATGACAGATCCGATGAACAACGTCTAGGGCCATTCGCCAAATATTTGATGAAGTGTGGTATCGTTCCTCAGTACACCATGCCGGGGACTCCGAGCCAAAATGGTGTAGCAGAGAGGTGAAATCGTACTCTTAAGGATATGGTAAGAAGTATGATCAATCATTCCACCTTACCAGAATCACTTTGGGGTGAAGCCATCAAAACTACAGTTCACATTTTGAATAGAGTACCAAGCAAAGCAGTAGCCAAAACCCCATATGAGTTATGGACTAGCAAGAAACCTAGTATTAGGCACTTGCATGTTTGGGGTTGTCCAGCTGAAGCTAAGACTTACAAGCCAAATGAAAAGAAATTGGACTCCAGAACAGTGAGCTACTACTTTATAGGGTATTCTGAAAGGTCGAGAGGTTTCAAATTTTATGACCCTTCATCTAGATCCTTCTTTGAAACGGGTAATGCTAAGTTCATTGAGGATATTGAGTTAAGTGGGAGAGAACCATTAGGAAAGGTGGTCTTTGAAAAGGAATCTGTTAGTATTCCTACGACTGGACATGGTCATATTATGTTTGATGGCACTATTCAGAATGTACAGTCGATAACAGAAATTCAAGACACACTTGAAATTCCTCCTGCTCAAGTTATGGAACCGATTCAAGTTCATGAAGAGGTAACTCAAGAACCTCAAGTACAAGTGCCACTGAGGAGATCCACTAGAGAAAGGAGAAGTACAATTTCAGATGATTGTTGTATATCTCCAAGAACATGAGTTTGACATGGGTCTGGAAGACGATCCAATTTCAATTAGTCAAGTCAAACAAAGTTCTAACTCTGAAAAGTGGATAGAAGCCATGAAGGAAGAGATGAAATTAATGAAAGACAATGGTGTTTGGGACCTAGTAGAGTTGCCTGAAGGTGTAAAACCGATTGGTTGTAAATGGATTTTTAAGACCAAACGGGATTCAAAAGGCAATATTGTTAGGTATAAGGCACACCTAGTCGCAAAAGGTTTCACTCAAAAGGAAGGCATTGATTATAAGGAGACCTTTTCAACTGTTTCGTCAAAGAACTCCTTTAAAATCATCATGGCACTTGTAGCTCATTATGATTTAGAGCTGCATCAAATGGATGTTAAAACTACGTTTCTTAATGGTAACATTGATGAAACAATATACATGGTGCAACCGGAGAACTTTGAGTCTAATGATTCAAAGTAACTTGTATGTAGATTAAAAAGGTCCATATATGGTTTAAAGCAAGCATCCCGACAACGGTACCGAAAGTTTGATCAGGTGATCACTTCGTTTGGTTTTAAGGAGAACACCATTGATCAATGCATATACCTCAAGTTCAATGGGAGCAAATTCATTATCTTCGTGCTATATGTTGATGATATTCTACTTGCAAGTATTGATGTGGGACTTTTGCATGAAACCAAGTGATTTCTATCTAGTAAATTTGATATGAAAGATCTTGGTGATGCATATTTTGTGTTGGGTATACAGATCTATAGGGATCGTTCAAGAGGTATACTTGGGCTATCACAAAAGGCCTACATCGATAAAGTTTTGAGTAGATTTGGCATGAGCAATTGTGCACTAAGAGACATGCCTATGGCAAAAGGCGATAAATTTAGTTTTCACCAATGTCTGAAAAATGAACTAGAGAAGAAGGATATGGAAAGGTTTCCCTATGCCTCGGCAATAGGAAGTCTCTTGTATGCACAAGTTTGTATGCATCCGGCTATTGCGTACATTGTTGGAATGTTAGGTAGATATTTGAGTAACCCAGGTATGGATCACTGGAAAAAGGCAAAACGGGTTATGCGATATTTACAAAGAACTAAAGACTATATGCTCACATACCGTAGATCCAGTCATTTAGAGATCGTGGGATATTCGGATTCCGATTTCCCAGGATGTCTTGATAGCAGGAGATCCACTTCAGGCTACATCTTTATGTTAGCTGGAGGAGCAATTTCATGGAAAAGTGTTAAACAAACACTTATTGCTTCTTCCACCATGGAGGCAGAATTCATAGCTTGCAACGAGGCATCAAACCATGGGATATGGTTGCGAAATTTTATCACTCAGTTGTGAATTGTTGATGGGATTGAGAAACCATTGAGAATCAACTGTGATAAAAAAGCCACAGAATTGTATTATAAGAACAACCGAAGTTCGTCAAAGTCCAAACACATTGACATCAAGTTCTTGGTTGTGAAAGAAAGAGTTCAGAGTCTTCAAGTATTGATTGAACACATAAGCACAAACTCCATGATTGTGGATCCACTCACTAAGGGTTTTCCACCCAAAGTATATCACGTGCATGTCACACATATGGGTGTTGTACACATTGATGATGTGCTAGTATAGTGGGAGTTTGTATTTAGATTTTGTGTTTGTTTTCTTGATATGATGTTATGTTATGTTATCTGTACAGACTTTGTTTTTAAAAGACTATTGTGTTTGAACACTATGAATTAAAATGATGACTTTCAGAAGCAGTTTAGCATCAAGTATTGAAAGTGGAATTTGACTATTTTTAGTCATAAAGTAGGACCAATTAGAAATAGACATATTAAAGATCACATTTTATGTAATTTCCATGCTACACATCCATACTTGATCCATGTTGCTAATTTGTGTTAATGTTGTGATCATTGATGGGTCTAGTTAAATTATGATTGACGAAGGCCACTTTAATCCTATGTTAACATAATTAGTAGACCGGATTTTTTAAGGATATTAAGATAGAATAGCAAGATGAGCTTAATAAAGTACTATCATGAACATTGTTTTGTAATATATGTCGTTAAAGTGGGAGATTGTTAAGATATGGACTCACATATCTAACAATAATTCATGACTAAGCTATTCACCTCTTTCGATTTGTTTTCTGTTCATTCAAGAGTATGGGCCACCTATGTGTAGAGCCCAAACGCCATTACGAGCCTTAGTTGATGGGCCTAAGACTCGTGAGGCCCAATAGCCCAATGGGTATGGTCCCTAAGGCAGGAGGGTATAAAAGGTCAAGGGTTTGTTCATTTTGTAATATCACATCTTTGAATAGAGCAGAACCCTAATCTCTCTCACTTCCCATTGCCAGAGAGAATCTAGTGATGGTGGTTCCCCTCCTTAGCCTTAGAAGATCCACACATCTTCAACCAAAATTCAGAAATGGATTCGGGTATGTTCCATGTGAATAAATGCATGTTCTAAATGAATTGATAAATATATCCTGCATATGTTTTGGTGATAATGGAGATTAAAGATAAATATCACCCCTCCCATGTTAATCGGAAACTTTTAAAGAGATAGAGAAGAGAGGGAGTGATAGAAGTCGCGGTTCAAGTTTTCACAAACCGCTAGAAAGGAAGAGTGTGGGGGCAGTATATATAGGAAAAGAAAAAAAGAAAAGGAAAAAAATGGGGAGTTTCCTAGAATGACAAGGGGTTCTTGGTACAGATGCCACTGCGACTATACCTGGAATATTCCTTCCTTCAGTCCAAGAATTAGCGGGCTAGTGGGTGGCCGTGGTCTGTGCCACATCACCTTCCTACGCCCTATCCGCGGTTTCGCCACCCCCAATTTGATTCCCTCTTTCTTTTTATTTTTATTTTTTTTAATAAAATTAAATATTTTGTTTGATAACTTAATAACATGATTTAAAATAAAAAATAACTTAGATAATAAATAAAAATAGTTAATTTATTCTTAAATCCATATCTTTATTTTTACTTTTTTATCTTAATTTATCTTAATTATTTTTATTATTTCTTTTACTACTTCATAAGCTCTACTATTGCTTAACTTCTTTTATTCTAATTATAATTTATAAAGATGAATATGTCAATTTATAATTTATAATAAGTTTTAAGTTAATTTTATTAATTTTAATAATTAAATTAAGAATTAAATAATAAATTTTAAGTCAAAGTATAATTTAATTCAAAATTAACTTAAATCATTAAATAATAAATATTAAGTTTTATCAAAACAACCTCTTAAACTGTCAAATTTCTTCTACAAATTGTTGCCACATGTTATTTTAACAAATAATGATTAAATTATCTTTTTGAATTGGCTTTATAAATGCTAAAATTTCATTTTCTTTTGCCATGATTTTCTTGATGAATTTGAATAATTTTATGGAAAAAGTTTATTATTTAAAAAGAGTTTAATAAGAAAATGGAAGTAACTTTTTTTTTTCCATTTTATAAAAAATTATGTTTTCGAGCTTATATAATAAGTTGGTTCTATATTTATTTATTTATTTCCATTTCAACTTTAGTTTCTAATTAAATTTAGAAATAAAAATCATCCCAAACAAGGCCTTCTACTAACAACTGCTCCCACCACATTTTCAAATGTCTCACTTTTTTGCCCAATTATTCAATGCTTTCAATTTAATAGGTGATAAAAATGCAAAAATTTATAATACTTAAGTAAATGATTGCGTTATTTTTGTTTTTACTTTTTGTTTGTTTTATGGAATTTTTATCTTACCATATTAATTTAAAAATGAGGGGATTAAATTAGTCAATCATCACTCAATGTGTTTTCCCTCTCTATTGATCTGTTATTGCATTACTTTTTAATTCCATTTATATTCATCTTTAAGAAATCTGCTTCTCACCATTTTTTTTCATTAAACCACTAAAACTTGCTAAAAATGAAAAAAAGAAAAAAAGAAAAAGAAAAAAGAAGAAGTTATATTTCATGTTCCACCATCGGACATAAATTAGGTAACTTCATTGAAATTTTGAAAAAAAAAATTAAGATTTTGAAAATGTAAAATCTTGTTGTTGGGGTACAACTTCTACAAAATTGACTAGATCTAATTTAAATCCAATCCAATTTAAGTAGGTTTGGAAAATCATTTTATAACCCTTAAGAGTGGACAGTTGAAAATTTTTATCTTTCAAGTATTAAAAAAGCTAAAAATACTTCATAGAATCGCTACCAAACACACACTTAGATTAGGTTGAAGTTAAGGTGTTTTTTTTTTTTTTTTTTCAATTTTAACTCAATTTGGGTTAGAACCAGGCTAAAAAGTTTAGGCAACCCGAATAATCTAATTTAATATTTTTGTTATATTTAAAATGCATGTCATTTTATATAGTAATATTTATTTTTATTTTTTAAAAAAGATAAATATTAAATTATAATTATATGACATGCATTTTCATTTTCTAAAAAGATATATAAATTTATTTTTGCTTTTGTTATCTTGAAATGTTATCCTATTTATTATTTAAATTTTTTATATAAATATACAAAAAAAATGTTTTTAAAAAACATTGTGAATGATTTTGAATCATAGAATTTGACTAACTCATGCCTAATCTAAACTCCTAATTTGAACTTATCCTTAACCTTAACTTAAAAAAATGAGCTTGAGTTGAATTTGGGTCAAATAACTTGGATTAGAAATTGAATAGAATACCCTATATTAGAGGTTAGGTTGGGTTGATTATTTCTTGATTTAGGCTTTGCTCGTGTTAAGCAACATAATTTGAGTTGACAATTTTATTACATTCATTCTAGCATAGAACTTTTATAGATTATGTGTCATACTCTCCATTGAAGACTTAAAAGTCATATGATTAACTCAAATAATGCAAATATATACATAAAAAGCTTCGAGAAACACCAATAGGATTAATATAAGACTTGTAGTGGGCTAAAGGTTTTATTTATTTATTTATTTATAATTAAACAAAAATGTTTTTAAAATATTTTTTGTTAAAAAAAAAAAGAAAAAAAAAGGGCAATCCAATTTTATGCAATTAGATTAATTTTACAAGCAACACATTATTGTGTCATGTGTGACATGTTGTTGTGCAAATTGTGTTGTTGTACATGTTATACTCACTATTGTGCATACTATTGTGCACATCGTGTTGTTGCTATCCACATTGTGATGTTGCTGCACATGTGCATGTTGCTGTGTCGACTATAGCACATCCTTATATTGCGTGCCATCCTTCATGTCATATTGGGCACTTCTCACACATACTACCTGGTTTAAACCCTTTGTCTTGGCTGACTTGATGCTCAGGGCCTTATGTGTGTCGGATTGTGAAATTGAGACATGGTAGATCACAAGCTAAGTGATGCTACGAAGTAGCATCTAAGATGACATAATGGATTGCATGCAACATAATGTTGTGTTGCAGCCGACACAATAATGTGCACAACATATATAGCAATAGCATGACGTGTACAACAATGTGTCGCTTATGGCATGATGGTCACAACACATTGACTCTAAGTGTATGACACCAAGGCCTTATGGGGTGACACATTAGTTGCATGAGTAGCCTATGCTTAAGGCAAGGTGAAATAGGAGCATTGAGGGATAGTAAGTGATATGTCCTCGACTCTGCTAAAATTCAAGTATTGAAGTTTGTCATGATAATATTTTTCCTTGAAAGAAAAGCCTTCAAAAAGGAGAAGTCAGTGGAAGTGGATTTTTTTTTTTTTTTTGGGAATTTTCTAAATTAAAATTCATTATACCTCTTCAAGCATAGGTGATGTCTCTTCCAAAAACTTCTAAAATAGCTTAAAATGTTATTTAGGAGAGTAGGTGACCCAAGGAAAGATAAAGTGGCATGGGTATAACCAATAATAAAAATATCGATAATCATAGATATATCGGTACTTTGATTTTACGAATATATCAGAGACATATCGACAGATATTTTAACAAAAAAATATCGGTTAGTCTAAAATTGATCAAAATTTATAAAAATATAAAAAAAAACTCTTAAAAATGAAATTAGAAGTATAATAAACTTTTTAAAGTTGTTTTGTTGAAGAAATTGATATATCATCATTTATTTTACATTATTTAATACAATTGAATTAAATGTATCATAATTTTAATATTAAATATATTTTAAAATTATACATATTATAATCAAATATCACAATATTATTATCGAATAATATTTGATGTAATTTAATAATCAATGTACACTATGGTCATTTTCTAAGCAATTTCTGAGTCCCATTGGTGGTCCACTTTGACTCTTTAATCACTATCTTTGAACTCTCTTTAGAGAAATCTTGGATGACTTTTTAGGGATCCTTGACATGATTGCTTGGTGACCTTTGATTTTTTAGGATTTGAATTGATTTATTTATATATGAGTCATATTTTTTTTATATATTTGATTGCATGTGAATTTGATTTTTGAATGCATGGTATGGAAATTTTGATACTCAATTATATTGGTTGATATCTTAATTATTAATTGTATAATTTTAATTTTTTATTTTTTATTTTTTTGTCAAGTGAAAGTTCTTTTTAATTTTTGGAGTTGCATTTGTATGCATCTATATTTTATTTCGCATGGGAACTAATATTAGTTCTATTTCTTACATGAAATGATTTTATATTTTTATATTTATATTTTTATTTATTTAACTATTGAAAGTGCATGAATTGCAAGTTTAATTACGAATACATGATTTTTTTTGTTTTGTTTTTAAGTATTCTCTTTTCCTTAAAAGACTGGTGACCAATACAGAAATACCCACTTTTTGGCATCAAGCACATGAAAAGACTCACACAATTAGAGTAGGTGAGGTCATGCATCTAGAAAGAGTTCTTAGGAGCATGCATTTGTACCATTTTGGGATTTTTGGAAGGAAAGCTACAATTGTCTTGAGAAGATTCCGAAGAAATGAAGAAAGAAAAGCATGACAAAAAAAAAAACGGTTTTGGGGTTCTAGAAATGTTTTTAGAATCGGATCGGTCATTAAACTAGAAAAATTATTGGTTCACAGTTCATTCTTAGTCGAATCGGTTATGTCATAAATATATATTTTATATATTATTAAAATTATATATATATATATATATATATATATATATATATATTTAAAAATAACAATAATAAATTCTACCTAAATTTAAACTCAAATATTTTTTTAAAATTAATGTAGAATTAAAATAAATAAAATAAAAATAAACTACACAAAATATAAAATCTAAAGATTTTAAACAAAATATAGAAAATAGAAATCATTCATTTGATTTAATAAATATTTAAAATATGTAATAATGTAATTGTTAGAAAAATTAGGCTAATCTAACCTATGGTAATCACCCTAGAGGGGGGGTGAATAGGGTGATGGTCTCTTTTTGTAAATTTAAAATATGTGAATGTAAGAAACGATTATATGCAAGTATATAATAAAATAATATAAAGACAATTGCATATAAAGTAAAAGAGTAGCGAAAAGAGAATGTAAGCACAAGATTTTATAGTGGTTCAGCACAACTCGGCCTACATCCACTCTCCTCTAGCTTCAATCCCAAGCTTGAGGTTTCACTAATTCAAGGCTTCCAAACTAAATGCATGTGTGTAAGCTTGACCAAAGTTTTTAAAAGCGAAAGCGTAAGGCAAAACGTTTTTATGTTCATGAGGCGAGGCGTAAGCCTTGAGGCGTTGAGGCGTAAATTTTTTTAGCCTCACATTATATAATTAATCAATATTTTAAAATATATAAAATAAAATAACATAAATAAAAACATGAAAACAATTCATTAGAATAAAAAAAAAAAAAAAAAAAAACATACTAGTTCCCTACTTTCACAAAAAACCATAACAAAGTCATAAAATAGAAAATAGATTCAACTATACTAATAATTTCAAACTTTAACAAAAAGCCATAACTAAGTCGTGAAATAGAAAATAGAGTCAACCATAATAATAGTTCTAAACTTTTACAAAAAATCCATAACTAAGTCATGAAATAACAACTAGATTAAATTGTTTCAACTTAAATCCTCCTCTCCAAGGTCATCATCATCCTCATCCAATGTATCAATAGTAGGAAAATGTCCACTATCATGTATCCCCATTTCATGTAAATCTTCATCTTCATCAATTGGTGTCAAATTCAACTCCTTCTCTTTGCCTTTGCCTCCATTTGTGCCTAGCATAAAGTATTAATTAGGTGTAAATATTATAAGTTTTTTTTATATTAAATTTAATCAAATTTTTGAGTACTTACTTTCCTTTTGTAGGAATGTGAAGAAACCATGTGATCCGATGATGCTTGAGTCTCTTAGGAGTTGGATGACACAACTCTAATAGCATCAACATTGAATAACTCATTATCTTGAAGCCAACAAAGATCAAAGGGGAGGAGGGGATCTTCTTTCTCCGCAATCCATTCACCATTCGAATCAATCTCCTCTACCAAAATCAGATCAACATTTTATTTCCTTTGTAGACTTCACTCTCTCAATCTAGTGTTGTACCTTACATACACTAGAGCATTCAACATTTGATGTTCAACTTTTTTTTTTTTTTTTTTTATGGATCTACAAATAATAAAAGAAACAAATTTATGTGTTAAAATGAAATAAAGTTCTCTAACATTGAAATAAAAATATATGTATAAAAATTTACAAAAATAGAAGTATTAACGATTCAAATGTGCTCCAACTTCTTTCGCATCCCGAAGCACTACAAGTAAGGCTAAGGACTCGAATAACAAATTTTTGCAACTCCAGTGTTGAACCCCTAAAACGCATCCACAACTTGTAAGACTTCTTAATGTTCAAGAATCAATTGCAATACGACTCCCAAATTCACCCATTGCTTGGTCATATGAGTCCAACTAAATGTTAGCTTATAAACGCTCTTGATAATCCAACATCTTATCCATGCATTCAAATAATCCCTTCCTCACCTCATCAACATTAGAGAACTTATCTCCATACTGCAATTGAGGATTAAGATAATAACCTGCGGCATGTAAAGGTCGATGAAGTTGCGGAGTCCATCTTGCATCAATTTTTCTCCAAATCGGGCCATATTTTCTCTCCACTCCCCCACAATTAAATGTAATCTTCTCCTTAGCTGAATACATCAA
The DNA here is from genome assembly GCF_004353265.1 of Vitis riparia. Lineage (NCBI taxonomy): Eukaryota > Viridiplantae > Streptophyta > Magnoliopsida > Vitales > Vitaceae > Vitis > Vitis riparia. The sequence continues at coordinate 16,985,025 of NC_048445.1, forward strand.
CTCATAAATATAACCCATGGTTGATCTTTCCTCTTAATCAACCTCTCTCAAGACACTAACTAATGGAACAGTGGTCTTTATGCAAAAAGCAACATGAGGCCAAAAATTTGGATCAAACAACACTGTACTTCAAGTTTTCACACCTTTTACCTTTTTAGCTCATGTTCTTGAGCACCATTTTTTTGAGGAGAACATTGCTATAAGAGCTTGCTTTTGCTTATAAAGACTTTGGAGAGTAAGAAATGCAGTAGCAAACCGTGTAATTGCTGGACAAAAAAGTTCATGATTTTTTGTAAATGTTCTCATCAAGCTAAGAACCTAAGTATGCCCATATATGAAATTCACTACTTGCCTACGAGAAATTGTAGTAGCATGAACTTTCAGTTTTTCAATATCCTCTAACATCAAATCAATACAATGAGCAGCACAAGGAGTCCACCACAATCTTCTCCTTTTTTCCATAAGACTCATTCTAGTATTCACATAATTGGAGGCATTATCAGTGATGACTTACACAACATTCTCCTCTCCAATTTCTTCAACCACCTTATCAAGATATTTGAACATCAATTCCCCATTTTTTATTGTATCAGAAGCATCAATTGATTTCATAAACCAAGTGTCAGCAGGACTATTCACCAAAAAATTGATAAGACACCTACTCTTTCCATCTATCCAACCATTTGACATAATTGAACATCCACATTGTTTCCAAGCTTTTCTGTGATCTTCCATAATGATACTTAGGTCATTCACCTCTTCTTTAAGAATTCATGTCCTCAATTCGTGCATAGATGGAGGCTTAAACCCGGGCCCAAAATTTGCAACAACATTCATCATAGGAAACTGTTAGCCCAAGGGTTCTCCTAATCGGGTTTTGATGATAACAAACCATGGTTAAGTGACTAATTGGTTTAAATGTTTAAGAATATCAGGTATAAACTCGAAAATTCATTAAAGGACCAAATGGATAAAAGATCGAGATGCTTGGAAGACTTGTGATCATAGGAAACTAATGTAAGATGAATGCATGAGTGCACTTAGGATTTTCATACGTTTCATGCATCTTAGAAAACTCAGTTTATTCTTTAAAACATCGATTTCATTAAAACCCGAGTTTTTAACTAATGTACCTTAGGCAAAATGATTTATAATTGGCTTAATAATTTACATAAAGACCTTGCCTAAGTGTTAGAAAAGAAAGGAATCAAAAAATAGGTTTTCGGGGCTAAAAAAGGCTCAACCGGTTGAGGTTATGGCCAATCGGTCAATTGATTGAGGAACTGGCCCACCGGTTGAGGTCTTCTGATCGAGGACCGGTCGAGGAAAGTCAAAAACCTTCTCTCTCTCCCAGTAGCCTTCTTTTCCCGGTCGAGGTGATTCCTTTACCGATCAAGGTCCGGTCGAGGTTCGGTCGAGGTCTGGTTGAGGCAACAATAACCTGTCATGCATTAAATGCTCCAACGGCTAGTGAACCGGTCGACCCGTAGCTCGATCGGACGAGGTTACCTTTTGCTGTTTTTGACTCCCGAGCTTAGAAACCTATAAATTGAGAGTTCCACTTTATTTATTGATAAGAGAACACTTGCATTCAAAGCCCACCTACCTGTTCTTGATCAAAAAGCTCTCATTTCTTTCATAGTGCATTAAATCACCACTTGCATATCCTTTAGTGCACTCTTGTTTGTCATCCTAGCTTTGTCTTGTATTTGAGCCATCTTTAAGCTAGGTTGAGTGATTATATCTTGTAACAGTCTGAGTGTTAAAGCCTTCAAGAGGGTTGAATCTTGAAGAAGTTGTGTAAGAGCCCATTGGAGCCGGAATCCAAGTGTAAGAAGATTGGAAGCTTGGTTGAAGCTTCAAGTTAGTGGAACCCTCACTCGATTAGGAGGTTGAGGAGAGTGGACGTAGGCAAGAAAGTGTCGAACCACTATAAACCCGAGTTTGAATTCTCTAAACTCTATCTCTTTACTTTGCTTATATTTTGTTTAAATTTGTTGTGATTGAAACGATTTTAAAAACCCAATTCACCCCCCCCCCCCCCCCTTTTTGGGTGTTTTTCTTAACTAAGCATAGCCTTTGTTTTCTCAATTGGTATCAGAGTTAGACCTTTTTTTTAGGACTTAATCGTCTAAGAGGAAATGGCTATTCCATCAAGCTCATCCCAAGTTGAAAATGTTTCAAAACATAGAGCTTCATTCTTTATGGGAACCGACTATCCCTATTGGAAAACTAGAATGACTTGGTATTTGCAATCTATTGATTTAGATGTATGGGATGTCATTGAAGATGGCCCAACTTTTCCCACTAAACTAGTTGATGGAGTTTTGGTTCCAAAACCCAAACAAGAATGGAATAAGCTTGATAGAAGAAACTTTCAATTAAATGCTAAAGCCGTTTTTACTTTGCAATGTGTTATGGATAGAAATGAATATAATAGAATATGTCAATGCAAATTAGCTAAAGAAATTTGGAGGTTGCTAGAAATAACTCATGAAGGAACTAATCAAGTGAAAGAGTCAAAAATCAATTTACTTGTTCATAACTATGAATTGTTTTCAATGAAAGAAACTGAGACTATTGTTGAGATGATTACTAGGTTCACCGACATTGTCAATGGTCTTAAAGCTTTGGGAAAAACCTACAAGGAATCCGAGAAGGTGATGAAGATATTGAGGTCTCTCCCATCAAAGTGGCACACCAAGGTCACCGCAATTCAAGAAGCAAAAGACTTGACTAAGCTACCTATGGAAGAGCTCATAGGGTCATTAATGACATATGAGATCAATTTGACAAAGAAACTACAAGAGGGTGAGACAAAAAGAAGAAGAGCATAGCCCTCAAAGCTACAATCAAGGAAGAAGAAGATGTTGAAGAAGAAAAGCCAAGTGATGAAGATGATGATCTAGCCCTCATCACAAGAAAGCTCAACAAATACATGAGAGGTGAAAGGTTTAGAGGAAGAAAATTCACCTTTAGAAGGGATCCTTCTAAAAAGGAATCTTCATCCCATGGTGACAAGGAGAAATGGGAAGAGAAAAGAGATTTGACATGCTTCAAGTGCAAAAAACCGGGACACATCAAATATGATTGTCCTCTCTACAAGAGTGAAGCCAAGAGAAGAATGAAGAAGACAATGATTGCCACTTGGAGTGAAAGTGAAGAATCATCCGAAGAAGAAAATGAGAAGGAAATGGCAAACATGTGCTTCATGGCAATAGATGATCTAGATGAGGTAAACTCTAACTTTAGTGATGAAGATATGCATGATTTTTTTGAAGAATTATATGAGGATTTTGAAAAACTCAGTTTGAAAAATAATTCTCTTAAAAAAAAATTCAAGAACTTGAAGAAGTGAAAGAAAAATTTTCAATTGTTGAAATATCTAAAACTCATCTTGAAAAAGAACATGAGATTTTGAGGAGTGAAAATGAGATTTTGAAAAATAAAAATGAATGGTTGACCTCTTCTCTTTCAATATTCTCTTGTGGACAAAAATCTTTTGAAATGATCTTGGCTAGCCAAAAAATGTGTCTTTGACAAACAAGGTTTAGGATTCAAATCATCAAAAAATCAAAAGTATTTTAAAAACTACTTTGTAAAAAAATCAACAAGTGCAAGTCCTTCCACCACTTGCAACTTTTGTGGAAGAGGAGGGCACATTAGTAGTACATGTCCCTTAAGAAATGGTTCTCAAAAGAATTCAAATGCTAAAGCAAAAAAGGTTTGGGTTGAGAAATCTAAGGTCTCTAATCCTCAAGGACCCAAAAAGATATGGGTGCCTAAATCAACTTAAATTTTATTTTGTAGGGATCAAAGAAGGATAAGTGGTTCTTGGATAGTGGATGCTCAAGACACATGACCGGGGATGAATCCAAGTTCACTTTTCTTACAAAAAGAAAGGGAGGATACGTTACCTTTGGAGACAATTCAAAAGGAAGGATCATTGGTCAAGGCAACATTGGTAATGGCACATCCTCTTTTATTGAAAATGTTTTATTAGTTGATGGTTTAAAACATAATCTTTTGAGCATAAGTCAACTTTATGACAAGGTTTTAAAGTGATTTTTGAAGCTTCTCGTTGCATCATCAAAGATATTCAAAATGATAAAACCATCTTCATGGGCCATAAATGTGATAATGTTTATGCAATAAATATTTCAAAATATGATGGCCATGATAGATGTTTTTCAAGCATGCATGATCAAAGTTGGTTGTGGCATAGGAGGTTGGGACATGCTAACATGGACCTCATTTCCCAACTCAACAAAGATGAACTTGTTAGAGGCCTTCCCAAAATAAATTTTCAAAAAGACAAAGTTTGTGAAGCTTGTCAAACAGGAAAGCAAATCAAAAACTCTTTTAAAAACAAAAATTTCATTTCAACAACTAGGCCTCTTGAATTGTTGCATATGGATTTATTTGGTCCCTCTAGGACACCAAGCCTTGGAGGGAAATCTTATGCTTTTGTTATTGTGGATGACTTCTCTAGATACACTTGGGTCTTATTTTTAAGTCAAAATAATGAAGCCTTTTATGAGTTTTCAAAGTTTTGTAACAAGGTTCAAAATGAAAAAGGTTTTACAATTACTTGTATAAGAAGTGATCATGGAAGAGAATTTGAAAATATTGATTTTGAAGACTATTGCAATGAGCATGGTATTAACCACAACTTTTCGGCTCCTAGAACTCCTCAACAAAATGGGGTAGTTGAAAGGAAAAATAGAACTCTTCAAGAAATGGCTAGAACCATGCTAAATGAAAACAATTTACCAAAATAATTTTGGGCGAAAGCGGTTAACACTTCTTGTTATGTTTTAAATAGAATTTTATTAAGGCCTATTCTTAAGAAAACTCCCTATGAGCTTTGGAAAAACAAGAAACCCAACATTAGCTATTTCAAAGTCTTTGGGTGCAAATGCTTTATATTAAACACCAAAGACAATCTTGGAAAATTTGATGCATAATCAGATGTTGGAATTTTTCTTGGTTACTCAACTTCAAGTAAAGCTTTTAGAATCTTTAACAAAAGAACCATGGTAGTTGAGGAGTCCATCCATGTTATTTTTTATGAATCTAACAATTCTCTCCAAGAAATAGAGAGCCTTGATGATGATTTAGGCTTGGAAACCTCCATGGGAAAATTACAAATTGAAGATAGAAGGCACCAAGAAGAAGTTGTAGAGGATCCCAAGAAATAAGAATCACCTTTGGCATTACCTCCTCCTCAACAAGTGCAAGGTGAATCAAGCCAAGACCTCCCTAAAGATTGGAAGTTTGTCGTCAACCACCCACAAGATCAAATTATAGGTAATGGGTAAGAACTAGATCATCCCTTAGAAATATTTGCAATAATCTTGCCTTTATCTCTCAAATTGAACATAAAAATATAAAAGATGCTCTAGTTGATGAAAATTGGATGATTGCCATGCAAGAAGAGTTAAACCAATTTGAAAGAAGTGAAGTATGGGAATTAGTGCCAAGACCTCAAAATCAAAGTGTTATTAGAACTAGATGGGTCTTTAGAAACAAAATGGATGAAAATGGCATAATTATAAGGAATAAAGCAAGATTGGTAGCCCAAGGTTTTAATCAAGAAAAATGGATAGACTATGAAGAAACCTTTGCTCCCGTGGCTAGATTGGAAGCCATTAGGATGCAACTTGCCTTTGCATGTTTTAAAGATTTTGTTTTATATCAAATGGATGTGAAAAGTGCTTTCTTAAATGGCTTTATAAATGAAGAGGTATATGTTGAACAACCACCCGGTTTTCAAAGTTTTAACTTTCCTAATCATGTTTTTAGACTTAAAAAGGCATTTTATGGTTTGAAACAAGCACCTAGAGCATGGTATGAAAGATTGAGTAAATTTCTTTTGAAAAAGGGTTTTAAAATGGGAAAAATTGACACAACTCTTTTCATAAAAACCAAAGATAATGACATGCTCTTAGTACAAATATATGTTGATGATATCATTTTTGGAGCTACTAATGTCTCTCTTTGTGAAGAATTCTCTAAATGCATGCATAGTGAGTTCGAAATGAGCATGATGGGAGAACTTAACTTCTTCCTTGGACTTCAAATCAAGCAACTAAAGAAAGGAACCTTTATCAATCAAGCAAAGTATATAAGGGATCTCCTCAAAAGGTTCAATATGGAGGAAGCCAAAACCATGAAGACTCCAATGAGTTCATCCATCAAGCTTGACATGGATGAGAAAGGTAAGCCCATCAACTCAACTATGTATAGAGGCATGATAGGTTCTTTGCTATACTTGACCGCTAATAGACCCGACATCATGTATAGTGTATGTTTGTGTGCTATATTTCAATCTTGTCCTAAGGAATCTCATTTAAGTGCTGTAAAACGAATTCTTAGATATTTAAAAGGAACTATGGACATAGGCCTATGGTATCCTAAGGGTGATAACTTTGAATTAATTGGATACTCGGATGCCAACTTTGCCAGTTATAAAGTTGAGAGGAAAAGCACTAGTGACACTTGTCATTTCCTAAGATACTCACTTGTTTCATGGCATAGTAAAAAGCAAAATTTGGTAGCTTTGTCTACGACGGAAGCCAAATACATAGCAGCCGGTTTATGTTGTGCACAAATCCTTTGGATGAAACAAACACTTAGTGATTTCAATTTGATTTTTGAGCATGTTCCTATAAAATGTGATAACACTAGTGCCATAAACATTTCAAAAAATCCGGTACAACACTCTAGGACTAAGCATATAGAGCTAAGACATCATTTTCTTAGAGACCATGCACAAAAGGGTGACATTACACTTGAATTTGTAAGCACAAAATATCAACTTGCCGATATTTTTACAAAACCCCTAAGTGAAAAGCAATTTATTGATATTAGAAGACAACTAGGGGTGATTTCTTTATGATCAAATGATTGCTTGATGAATTCTTGTTGATATTACACTTGAATATGCCCTATGATTGTATGAAATTCATATCATATGCATCATATAGAAATAATCCTAGGAAAGAGGTCAAATTTTGACCAAAAATCAAAATTCTCGTGGCATTGGACATCAAAAATTGGGGATTTCAACTGAAGAGGGCAGGGGGAGGATCACAAGACAAGAAAATGCAACAAAATTTGGAAAAATTGACCATTGACCATGATCGTTGACCGTTGACCGTTGACCATTGACCAGGTGGTCGACCGGTTCGTCGGGGCTGGGAATTTAAAAAGCCCCCTTGTGGACCCGCAAATTTCACGTGCGTCCCCACTCGATTGCCGAGACTCGCTTTTTATTTGTGAAAAAATATTTAGTTTTGGAAAAGTTGGAGCCGCCACTTATTTTATTTTTATTTTAAAGGGAAAATAAAACAAGAAAGAAAAACCCTGAAATGTGACTCCATAATTTTTGGAAAAGCATGTCTTTGAAAAACCCGAGTCTAGGTCCGGGGATCAGGTTACTTATTGGGAAGGTACCTCTAGGAGATAGCACCCTTCTAAGCCCTAAAGAGGTCTCTACTGACTAAGTTGAGAGAAATGTGGCAATTAATCTGTTAATTATTGATACCTAAGTAAGCTAGGTGATTTCGAAAGATAGCATGTTAAACAAAAAAATCAATCATAATCACATAGAAGATTTAGAATACATACCTGGTCTGTTTCTTAAACGCTATCACAAGACATCAATAGTTAGTTTAGATAATATATCGTCCCACATGCGATTTTTTTAGAAGTAATAGAATAACGAAACACACACACACCACACACACACATATATATATATATATATATATATATATATATATCAAGACACTCAAGCATTATCGATCATAGGCGTAGTTCACAAAAACAAGCGTATTCACATAATTTAGAAAATTGGTGATTGAGGACGTACTTGGATAACATAGATAACTCATAACGTGCTTCCTCAAGTCTTAAGGGGTTAGATAATAAATAATAAACTACAGAAATCTTATCATTCTTGTTATCTAATTAGCAAAGCAAATATAATCAAAGTATACGGAATCATCAATCTTTGCACACATCTAGTATATAATTCCTAAAAAAAAATAGATATGATTTCACTAAATGGCAAGGGTGTTAGTAAAGATGAGTTTTAAAAAGATGATTTTATGTAGGGGTTTCACCAATTCCCTAATTGATATACACAAGTATAGTTTGGAATTAAATGTTATTATTTTCGTAAAAAAAAAAAAATTAAAAATTAAAAAATTCATGAGTATTAAAAAAAAAAAAAAAAACATTTATTCGATAGTTTTAATGAATTGTATTTATAAAAGGAAGTTTTGATTTACTTAAATAAGAAGGCTTTAATTTCATGCAAAGAAAATATTTTTAAAAAAAGTTTGTTCACAAGAAAATAGAAGTTATCACTTTTATAAAAGAAATATTTCATGAGTATAATAATAATAATAACAATAATTGATCCCATAGTTTTAATGAATTTTATTTATAAAAAGAAGCTTTAATTTATTTAAATAAAAAACTTTAATTCCATGCAAAGAAAATGTTTTTTTTTAAAAAAAAAAAGTTTATTCACAAGAAAATAAATATAATTATCACTTTTATAAAGGAAATATTTCATAAGTATTAAAAATAATAATAATAATAATAATGATAATTGATTCCATAGTTTCAATGAATTTTAAAAAAGAAGTTTTAATTTAAATAAAAAGACTTTAATTCCATAAAAGAAAATATTTTAAAAAAAGTTTATTCACAAGAAAATAAATGTAATTATCACTTTTATAAAGGAAATATTTTATAAGTATTAATAATAATAATAATAATGATAATAATAATAATAATGATAATTGATTCCATAGCTTTACTGAATTTTATAAAAGGAAGTTTTAATTTATTAAAATAAAATGGCTTTAATTCCATGTAAAGAAAATGCTTTCAAAAAAAAAATTCATTTACAAAAAAGAGAAAAAAAAAATTAATTAATTAATAATGATAATAATAATAAAACCTCATAAAAAATATATTTGACAATTTTAAAATATATATTTTTTTTAACGTAAGAATATCTTTTATAATTTAAATTTTTCTTTAATAATTTTTTTTTTGACTTTATTTTATTTACAAGAGGATGATTTCCACAACTCTTTATTTAGAAAGCACAAAAATAAAAAAAAATAAAAAAATATTATTATTATTTTTTAAAAACATAATAAATTTTATAAATAAGATAAACAATTATTTTACATTTTAATCCAAGAGAACAAAAAAATGTTTAAAATAATTTAAATATTACGACTTTGTATTTTTTATTTTTGAACAAAGCTATCATAAAAATTATCAAAACACTTAAAAATTCTAACTTTTTCATCATCATCAGGAATTATCTCAAAACTAAAAATTAAGGACAATATAAATTTTCATTAATGTCCAAATTATTGAAAACTAAAAAACTTGCAAAATATTTCAACTTTTCATTAACATCACAAAATTATCCAAAACGAATAAAACATCTAATTTTTAAACTATCATCCCGAATCATCCAAGACAAATGCCTACAAAAGGTAACATGAGATTAGCAATAATAATAATGATAACTAAAATAAAGTAAATAAAATAAATTCAAAAACCAAAAAAACTAAAAATCCTAACTTGATTTATATTTTATTCAAATAACAATCAGGAATTATCCCAAAGCTAAAAAAATAAGCACAATATAACTTTTCATTAATATCCAAATTGTTGAAAACTAAAAAAAAAAAACTTGCAATATATTTCAACTTTTCATTAACATCACAAAATTATCCAAAATGAATAAAACATCTAATTTTTAAACTATCATTCAGAATCATCCAAGACAAATGCCTACAAAAATTAACATGAGATTAGCAATAATAATAATGATAACTAAAATAAAATAAATAAAATAAATTCAAAAAAAAAAAAAAAAAAAAACTAAAAATCCTAACTTGATTTATATTTTGTTCAAACAATCATTAACACATCTCATATAAATACATTAAATCCAACAAAACACTCACTGGAAGACATTAAATCCTATTATAACCATCCATGATTTCATTCCCTTTTCTTTAACAAATAAATAAAAACATGCCAATAGCATCATTCACATCAGGATTGACCATATATTCACAGTCATTTGCATTTTAAATCCAACAAAACGAAGTCAAAGAACACTAACCTTGCTTGCAGCTATCCTCTTTCACAGTTGTGTCACTTTTTCTTCTCAATCTAGTTGTGTCTGCTTCTTTGATTTGGCTTGTGTGTTCCTTCACCACAAAGAGTCCCCGAATCAGCCTATGCGTCCTTTAGAAGTTCCACCCGGAAACGTGATCTCCATGTTTACAATTTTCTTTTGAATCTCGTTCAAAAATCTTCAAGAACTCTCTTTCCCCTCTCACTAAGACGTCTCTCATCTATCTTCAAGCTCTCCTAAAAAAAATCATCCTCCTCCTCTTCATCACGTGATTCTTTTTCCAAAAGACAAATTACATTACCTTCTTTGCTGCTCATCATTTATTTTTTTATACATAATTTGAATCTTCCCCATAACATGGCTCCATTCATTTTTTCCATATGTCTACTCTTGGAACCAATATGGTAGCTGCCCACTCCGAGCTTCACATCATAGGCACTTTCTTATTTTTCTATTGGTGGACTTCCTACAAAATTTCAAAGTTAATAGAGTAATAGTAATAATAATAATAATAATAATAATAATAATAATAATAATGAAAACGTTTAAACAAAATTATTAAATTAAACTAAATAAGTAAAGAAAAGTATTATGGAAAAGTGATAAAATAATAGGAAAATAAAATAAATAAAGAAATATACAAAATAATAAATAAAATAAAATAAACAAGAATATAAAGGTAAAAAAAAAGTCAAGCAATGTGATTTTACAAAAACGAGTCTTGCAAGTCATATAAGCCATGCAACCATGCAAACCATGCCCATGCAAAAAAAATGATCTAAATGGGCCTAAGGTGCCTAAATGAGCCTAGAATGCTGACCGAAAATTCTCTATTGTACCAAAATACTTAGCCTTTTTACGTAGTAACTCTGGTCAAGAAAAACTAGAGAAAGAGTCACTACGGCTTTTGTAGTATTCCGGGTATCGTTCTCAAGGACTGGCTTATGAAAATTGTCAATACTAGAATAAATGAATTGTTTTTGTTTAAATCCTTAAGTGAAAAACAATATGTGAATAATGTGAAACTAAGTAAAAGAAATTCAATTAATAAGAGAAAATGAATATTGATTTTAAAATTCAATTGATTCAAGTTTGGGGTTTTCCACAATCCAACCTAGGGTATAGAAATTATAGAAAACAACGGTATTTTAAGTAATATGATCTTAGGGTTTTGGGATCCTTGGCCACTCGCGATCAAGTTGGGTTCTATAACTCAAAATTGCATCCGAAACCTAATTTTTCCTTTTTCAAACAGATTCCTAAAACCATCAAATGAATGAGATTGATTATCAATTTAAGATTTGGCTTTTTAACCCTTCCTACTCCTTATAGCTTTGTTTCAGGGGCAAATAACGGTTGGTAAGACGAGGATAACAAATGATCAAGAATTACCAAGAATCACTAGTATCAAGTAATAACCTACCGTATCATTCCCTAAACGAACTCACAAGGATAGGATAAAAATAATAATAAATTGTCACCCAACCAATAATTAATCTCATTGTTATAGTAATTTACCCATTGTCCCTATAGGTTTCCTAGCCCTTAGGTTTTCATGCTTCAAGCCCCAAGTTGGCTCTTAGCCTCTCATGGGGGTGATGTCACATTCACAATCCATAATAGGGTAAAAATCCATAATTTGAATCAAAAGAAACTAAAAACAATATATTCAATAAAGAAAAAAAAGAAAACAAACCAAAGTTCTCGTCTTCTTCCACCTTCAATGTCAAACTCTCCAGAAAAAAAATCCAAGATCCCTAAAACCTAGAATTGAGAGAGTTTATATAATATCCTCAATTACCTAACATGTGGCACACTCTCATTGGCCACTTATTACAAAATAATTTCCTAAAAATGATTAAAAAAATAATAAAATGGTGATTTCTAGTCGTGTGGGGTCCACCTAGGGTGGATGGAGTGCTTTAGATGCAATTCCCGAGGTAGAGGAGGCGGAACATCAAAGTGGCAGTGGGTGAATTCGAAATTGGTGTCATTTCGAAGTGGATTTCGAATTCATAAGTTGAATGGATGCAATTCCTGGGGTAGAGGAGGCGGAACATCAAAGTGGCAGTGGATGAATTCGAAATTGGTGTCATTTCGAAGTGGATTTCGAATTCATAAGTTGAATTTCGAAATCATAAGTTGAATTTCGAAATCATTTCGAAATGACCCTCCAGCTTGGTGCAGTTGTCTTCAAATGGCCATAACTTCTTCATTTCAGCTCCGATTTGCAAACCGTTTGAAGAATTGGACTCCTGACTTCCCAAGCTTCGAAACAATATATAGTATGTATATAATGGACTCTAGAAAGTGCTCCAAATTTGTCCTCAAAGTCAGAGTATATAATGCCATCAGATTTTTGAGTTCTAAATTTCCATGCAGCTCAATCTTGCTTTATGCCTCATTTCCCATGCTTTCTTGCCTTCTTTCTTACTCCATAATGGTCATTTATCATCCTCCAACCTCATGATATCCTTTTTTTGCCTTTCCTTACATTCAATGAGTCTTGACTCACTTATTTCCTCATTTAGCCCTTTCTTGATCTTTCAAAATCTGAAGTCATTCAATTTGCACAATTTTCTTCCCTTGATCCTGAGATAAATCTCCAAAGTATAGATTAAACTCATGGCTAGGGCCTTAGCATTGATTTAGGTCAAGTTGGGTGATTTGAATGTCCTTTGGTGCACAAATCATATCGAATATGTGCCATTAGAGCACATATTTTGGCTCCAATCATCCCCCTCAACCTAAACTTTGCTAGTCCCTAGCAAATGAAAAGAATAAAGAAGAATGAAAAAATATGTAATGAGATTCATGAAACCATATTAACTCAACATAACATGTTTCACACACAAGATACCCAAGTAGACAAATTTCCTAGAATTGAGCAAGATGACACAAGATATGCAATTTCTTAGTTTTCTCACCTTATCTTCGTATACATAAATGTGCATCCATGTTTAGCATTCCTCTTAGTGTCTCTTGATTTTCCCTTGATTGGTTCTTTCCACCTAAACCTCATGTGCTTAATTTTGGTGTCCCCTCATAGTATTTTTCTTAAGACTTTTTCTTAAACTCAAATTTCATCATTCTTTAAGTTAAAGAGGAGGAAATTTTTTTTTGATTTTTCTTTCTTAGTTTAGGAAATCTCCTTCTATATGGCTTAATAGGGATCCATCGGCAACTCCCGAGTTTTCACCCAAGGTACCAGGTATTGAGGACCTTTATAGGCCACTTACCCCTCAGGTATCACCCTAGCTCAAGGTAGAACAAGGTCGAATTTCCCAAACATTTTTTTTTCATTTTTCATTTATCTTTTTTTTTTTTTTTTTTTTTTAAACTGAGTTTAGCTTATGTAACGAGCAAGATACCGATGACTCCTAACCAGTTGGTTTTGGGCACCAAGGCTTGAAGACATAAGGCCATTACCCCCTCAGATAATTGCTCAAGCTTAAATCAGTCATTTTCAATTTATTTTTTTTTTCATTTCCTCATTTTATTGCTTAAGAACAACTCTTTTTAAGCTAAAGAAATTATCTTAATCAAGATACCATAAGGTTACACGTGCTTTGTGTGTGCTTTGAGTCTTAAATAGAAAATAACCATCAAAGAAAAATTGAAGGTATTCCAAGAATTCAACCTAACTATTTTTGCACTTAAAGGTATATAAAGATAAGGTAAGTGAACTAATACTCTTGCTCTAACTGCATTTTTTTCTCAAATTCTAAAGAAATAATACTACTTAAAGCATTCTCAAGCCAAATAAACCATGAGTTACCAAGGCAAATCAAGAATCTCATTAGCTAACCAAAGATGACATGCAAACTTTTGAAAAAAATTAGGGCTAATAGGCCTTCCCCCCTCAACCTAAATTACACATTGTCCCCAATGTGTAGAATAATGGGTCAAAAGAAAGGAAAAAAGAAGACATTACCTTAAGATCATCGAATGAGAAGTTTGTTATGAGGACTTCATATAAACTGTAGGAGCTTTGTCACCTTGAACACATGTGAGGCTTACCTTTTCACTCCCTTGAAGTTCGCATTTACCTATATCACTCGGATGTTTGCAAGCTAAGTTGCCACAACTCATAAACTCATTAGTAAGTTAAAAACAAAAATAAAAAATAAAAAATGCTAACCATATTGCTAATGACTAATTGAAAATGCAAAACTAAATAAAGGAAAATAAAAAAATAAAATAAAACAAAATAAAAGAGAAATTAAATGAATAAAAGTTGTACCTAAATCTAATTTTTACCTACTGGATTTTCAGAAAATGCTTCAACCCTTTTGAACATCCCCATCAAGAAAATGGAGATTCTCCTCTTGTGTCTCAAATCTTTCAATGAAATGCTTTAGGCGCTGACCATTAACTTTGAATTCATTACCTGTCCTCGGATTTTGAATGGTCACGGTGCCATAAGGGAAGACTTCCTTTACCACATAAGGGCCATTCCACCTTGACTTAAGCTTTCTTGGAAAAATGTAAAGCTTGGAGTCGTACAACAACACATTTTCACCTTGCTTGAACTCCTTCGTAAAATAAGCTTGTCATGGTAGAATTTGTGTTTTTTCCCTTGCATTACGTAAGCATTCATAACTCTCATTTTGATATGCCTCAAGTTCATTCAAATCATATTTCCTTTTAGCTCCAGCTTGATCCGAGTCAAAGTTCATCTTCTTTACAGCCCAATATGCACGATGTTCAAGTTCTACAGGCAAATGACATGCTTTACCATAAACAATTCGGTACGGTGACATGCCAAGGACAGTCTTATAGGCTGTCCTATATGCCCAAAGTGCATCACTCAACTTGGTAGACCAATCTTTTCTTGTAGTATTGACTACTTTGGTAAGGATTCTCTTAATTTCCCGATTTGCTAGCTCAACTTGCCCATTCGTTTGAGGGTGATATGGGGTGGACACTTTATGCCTCACTCCATATTTCTGCAAAAGAGTGGAAAAGGGCTTATTACAAAAGTGTGAACCTCCATCACTAATGATTGCTCTCGGAATGCCAAACCTAGAGAGAATATTCTCCTTTAAAAATTTGAGCACCACTTTGTGATCATTGCTCTTGCATGCCACTGCTTCTACCCATTTAGAGACATAATCCACTCCCACCAAAATATAGAGATTACCAAAAGAAGGAGGGAATGGTCCCATAAAGTCCAGACCCCAACAATCAAAGACCTCAACAACACAAATATGATTTTGAGGAATTTGATACCTTGTGTTGATTTTCCCCAGTTGTTGACATTGTGGACAACTTTTGCAATGAGTGTTACAATCCTTGAACATAGTTGGCCAATAGAATCCACTCTGTAGAATTTTGGTTGAAGTCTTCCTTGAAGCAAAATGACTTCCACAAGCTCCTTCATGGCACATTCGCAATATGTCTTGTTGTTCATCCTCTGGAACACATCTCCGCATAATTTGATCCGGGCAAAACTTATACAAATATGGATCATCCCAAGCATAGTGTTTTGCCCACGAAAGAAAATACTTCTTTGTTTCCATGTTCCATTCTGATGGAAGCTCTCCGGTTGCCAAGTAATTGACTATATTTGCGAACCAAGGCAACTTCTCCACTGCACAAAGTGCATCATCAAGAAACTCATCATTAATTTGTGCTTCCTCGAAATGTGACTCTACTTTAACTCAGGAAAGATGATCAGCAACCACATTCTCTACCCCTTGCTTATCCTTGATTTGAATGTTAAATTCTTGAAGGAGAAGGATTCATCTGATAAGTCTTGCTTTGGCATCCTTTTTGTTGAGTAGATATTTCAAGGCCGAATGATTAGTAAAAATTACTATTGAAGTTCCCAAAAGGTAGTTCCTAAATTTATCAAGTGCGAACACCACTGCAAGGAGCTCCTTTTCAGTAGTTGTGTAGTTCTTCTGAGCATCATTGAGGGTTTTACTAGCATAGTACACCACATATGGTTTTCCATCCTCCCTTTGACCTAGTACGGCTCCCACTGCATAGTCACTAGCATCACACATCAACTCAAATGGGAGAGACCAATTTGGAGATCTCACAATTGGTGCAGTAGTGAGGAGTGACTTTAGCCTCTTAAAAGTTTCTTGGCATGCTTTAGTCCATATGAATTCTGCATCCTTAAGTAGTAAAGCACAAAGAGGTTGAGCGATTTTTGAGAAGTCTTGTATGAACCTTCTATAAAAACCTGCATGTCCCAAAAATTGTCTAACCTCTTTAACAGTAGTAGGCGAAGGTAGCTTTGAGATGAGCTCAATTTTTGCTGGATCTACCTGAATGCCCTCTTTAGAGATGATATGACCAAGTACTACCCCTGAGGTTGCCATGAAGTGACACTTCTCCCAATTTAGGACCAAATCCTTCTCAATGCACCTTTTCAAAACTTTTTTCAAATTTAAGAGACAATCATCAAAGGTCTTCCCATAAATAGTCAGATCATCCATGAAAACTTCCATGATTCTCTCTACCATGTCACTGAAAATACTAAGCATACACCTTTGAAATGTGGCTGGTGCATTACAAAGACCAAAAGGCATGCGCCTATAAGCATAGGTGCCAAATGGGCATGTGAATGTGGTTTTCTCCTGATCTTCCAATGCAATGGCAATTTGAAAATAGCCTGAATAGCCATCCAAGAAGCAATAATAGTCATGACCAGCTACCCTCTCCAAAACCTGATCTAAGAAAGGTAATGGAAAATGATCTTTCTTAGTGACTGCATTCAACTTCCTAAAATCAATGCATACTCGCCAACCTGTAGTCAACCTTGTAGGAATGAGCTCCCCTTCATCATTCTTCATCACAGTTATCCCGCTTTTCTTAGGTACTACTTGAGTAGGGCTCACCCAACTATTGTCAGAGATAGGATAAATCATACCTGCATCTAAAAGCTTCAATACCTCATTTCTGACTACATCTTGCATAAGGGGATTTAGCCTTCTTTGTGGCTGCCTTACTGGTTTTGCATTCTCTTCCAAATAAATATGATGCGTGCAAATCAAGGGATTTATCCCTTTCAAATCTGAAATAGACCAACCAATCGCTCCTTTATTCTCCTTAAGCACCTTCAAAAGTTTAATTTCTTGCTCTTCAGTTAATGTAGCTGAAATTACCACAGGTTTTTCTTCATTTGCCTCTAAATAAACATACTTTAAACCATGTGGTAGGGGCTTTAACTCTGGTTTGCTGATCTCCACCTCTTCCTTTTTGCTTTCTTCATCATTCTCAACACTGTTCAAAGATTGAATCGTATATTTTTCTTTCCATTCTGTAGCAACTTGAACACATTCTTCCTTAACGATTGTAGAGAAAAAATCATCTATATTTTCTTCCACTAACTTTTCTATGTGTTCTTGCACCAAGGCCTCTATAAGGCATGCTTCCTCATTTTCCACATCATCATGGTCCATTGGTTGCTTGCATAAATTGAAGACATTCATTTCCACTATCATGTTCCCAAAAGATAATTGCATCAATCCATTTCAACAGTTAATGAGAGCATTGGCTATAGCAAGGAAAGGTCTCCCAAGATTAATTGGAACAGAATTCATACCATTTTTCAATGGTTCTGTATCTAACACCACAAAGTCCACTGGGTAGTAGAACTTTTCAACTTGCACCAAAACATCTTCGACTACTCCTCTGGGTACTTTAATCGAACGGTCTGCTAAAGAAAGTGTAATGGTAGTAGCCTTAAGCTTTCCCAATCCCAATTGCTTATAGATTGAATATGGAAGCAAATTCACACTAGCTCCCAAATCTAACAAATCCCTTTCCACGAATGAATCTCCAATCTGGACTGAGATGGTAGGACAACCTGGATCTTTGTACTTCACCATTGCCTTATTCTCAATGATGGCACTGACTTGCTCGGTGAGGAATGCTTTCTTGCTTAATTTAATCCTTCTCTTCACAGTGCATAAGTCTTTGAGGAACTTTGCATAAGCAGGAACTTGCTTGATCATATCAAGGAGTGGAATGTTGATCTTCACTTGCTTCAAAACTTCCAAAATCTCTAAAGTCTTATCCCCCACTTTGTGTCTCTGCATAGCTGAAGGGAAAGGCAAATGATTGGAAACACTCATTTTATTTTTGCTCACAATGACTTCCTCATATTTTTCAGACGCTTTCTCTTTTCTAACATTTTTCTCCACAGTTGGTTCATCTCTAGCAGGAATATCTTCACTTACAGGTAACTTGGGCCCTTCATATTCTTTCCCATTTCTGAGTGTGATAACTGCATTGCAATCTTCCTTTTGCACTTCAGAAACTTCATTTACTCCTCTCGGATTTTTCTGTGGTTGAGCTGGGAATTTTCCTTTCTCTTGAGATAAACTTGCAGCAAGTTGGCTCAAAGTGGTTCGAATGTCTACTAGTTCTTGAGATGTTTGAGCATTTATCCTATTTTGATCTTCATTACACTTTTATTGCTTCTGTATAAACTCTCTCATCATGTCTTCCAGGCTTGAGTTAGATGATGAGGTTTGATGTTGCTGTTGAAAATTCTGAGATGGCATACCTTGTGGTTGAAAACCTTGCTGCCCATTAGTCTGATTACCTTGAAATCGGTTTCCTTGCTGTTGAAACTGGCCATTGTTACCTCCCCTCCATGATAATTTGGATGATTCCTCCAACCCGGATTATAAGTGTTGGAATATGGAGAATTGCTAGAATATTGCTTGTATGTCCCTAAGGCATTGGCTTGCTCCGTAAACATGTCTTTCATTGCAGGTAGAGTGGGACAAGATTGCACACCATGTTCCGTAGACTTACATATCAAGCACAATTGAGTTACCCCATCATTGACTATTTGTATCTCTTGAACTCCCTTGGATTCCAAATCATCCAACCTTCTCATAACGGTTGCTAACTTTGCTTGGACATCTAAACCCTCTGGTAAGGTATACACTCCACTAGCTCTTGCTCTGTTCATTGTTCTATCTCTAGATGGTTCCTTGACAATTGGTTCATCCCAACTTCTAGATACCTCAGCAACATAATCAAGGAATTGAAATGCTTCATCGGGGTTTTTATTCATGAAATCTCCTCCACACATAGTCTCGAGAAGTTGTTTCATTGGTGGTGCCATGTCTTCATAGAAATACGAAACTAGCATCCAGTTGTCAAATCCGTGATGGGGGCAAGCTGCAACAATCTCCCTGAATCTTTCCCAACATGCAAAAAATTTCTCATCCTCCATAGCCTTGAAATTCGAGATCTCCTTTTTCAATGCACTGGTTCTATGTGTTGGAAAGAATTTCTGCAAAAACACTGATTGTAGATCACCCCAATTTCTGATACTATAGGGTCTAAGACTATTTAACCAAGTCTTAGCTTTATCCTTCAATGACAAGGGGAATAACTTCATGCGAAAGATCTCCAAAGGAGTGTTGGCTTCTCGAAAAATCGAAATGATGTCCTCAAATTCCTTGATGTGAGAGTATGGATTTTCATTTTCTGTCCCCCTAAAAATGGGTAGTTGAGACACCACTTGAGGCAGAATGGTAACATGATCATGATTTTGAGGTAGCATAAAACACGATGGTGTGCTCAACCTGGGAGGATTTAGAAGCTCTCTCATAGTTCTTTGGCCCTACACAGGTGGTCGTGGCCTGTTGTTATTACTGTTGAATTCTTCAGTGTCCTCCATATCTGGTCGAGATTCCTCAATTGTTCTTTGAAGTCTACCTGAAAGATCTCTTTCCCAACCAAGCATAAAATAGAAGAAAAATATGTATAAAGATAAAAAAAAAAAAAAGAACTAAAACAAAGTAATTCACTATATCCTAGTTATGACGATTTCCAGTCCCCGGCAACGGCGCTAATTTCTTGACCGAAAATTCTCTATTGCACCAAAATACTTAGCCTTTTTACGTAGTAACTCTGGTCAAGAAAAACTAGAGAAAGAGTCACTACGGCTTTTGTAGTATTCCGGGTATCATTCTCAAGGACTGGCTTATGAAAATTGTCAATACTAGAATAAATGAATTGTTTTTGTTTAAATCCTTAAGTGAAAAAAAATATGTGAATAATGTGAAACTAAGTAAAAGAAATTCAATTAATAAGAGAAAATGAATATTGATTTTAAAATTCAATTGATTCAAGTTTGGGGTTTTCCACAATCCAACCTAGGGTATAGAAATTATAGAAAACAACGGTATTTTAAGTAATATGATCTTAGGGTTTTGGGATCCTTGGCCACTCGCGATCAAGTTGGGTTCTATAACTCAAAATTGCATCTGAAACCTAATTTTTCCTTTTTCAAACAGATTCCTAAAACCATCAAATGAATGAGATTGATTATCAATTTAAGATTTGGCTTTTTAACCCTTCCTACTCCTTATAGCTTTGTTTCAGGGGCAAATAACGGTTGGTAAGACGAGGATAACAAATGATCAAGAATTACCAAGAATCACTAGTATCAAGTAATAACCTACCGTATCATTCCCTAAACGAACTCACAAGGATAGGATAAAAATAATAATAAATTGTCACCCAACCAATAATTAATCTCATTGTTATAGTAATTTACCCATTGTCCCTATAGGTTTCCTAGCCCTTAGGTTTTCATGCTTCATGCCCCAAGTTGGCTCTTAGCCTCTCATGGGGGTGATGTCACATTCACAATCCATAATAGGGTAAAAATCCATAATTTGAATCAAAAGAAACTAAAAACAATATATTCAATAAAGAAGAAAAAGAAAACAAACCAAAGTTCTCGTCTTCTTCCACCTTCAATGTCAAACTCTCTAGAAAAAAAATCCAAGATCCCTAAAACCTAGAATTGAGAGAGTTTATATAATATCCTCAATTACCTAACATGTGGCACACTCTCATTGGCCACTTATTACAAAATAATTTCCTAAAAATGATTAAAAAATAATAAAATGGTGATTTCTAGTCGTGTGAGGTCCACCTAGGGTGGATGGAGTGCTTTAGATGCAATTCCCGAGGTAGAGGAGGCGGAACATCAAAGTGGCAGTGGGTGAATTTGAAATTGGTGTCATTTCGAAGTGGATTTCGAATTCATAAGTTGAATAGATGCAATTCCTGGGGTAGAGGAGGCGGAACATCAAAGTGGCAGTGGGTGAATTCAAAATTGGTGTCATTTCGAAGTGGATTTCGAATTCATAAGTTGAATTTCGAAATCATTTCGAAATGACCCTCCAGCTTGGTGCAGTTGTCTTCAAATGGCCATAACTTCTTCATTTCAGCTCCGATTTGCAAACCGTTTGAAGCATTGGACTCCTGACTTCCCAATCTTCGAAACGATATATAGTATGTATATAATGGACTCCAGAAAGTGCTCTAAATTTGTCCTCAAAGTCAGAGTATATAATGCCATCAGATTTTTGAGTTCTAAATTTCCATGCAGCTCAATCTTGCTTTATGCCTCATTTCCCATGCTTTCTTGCCTTCTTTCTTACTCCATAATGGTCATTTATCATCCTACAACCTCATGATATCCTTGTTTTGCCTTTCCTTACATTCAATGAGTCTTGACTCACTTATTTCCTCATTTAGCCCTTTCTTGATCTTTCAAAATCTTAAGTCATTCAATTTGCACAATTTTCTTCCCTTGATCCTGAGATAAATCTCCAAAGTATAGATTAAACTCATGGCTAGGGCCTTAGCATTGATTTAGGTCAAGTTGGGTGATTTGAATGTCCTTTGGTGCACAAATCATATCGAATATATGCCATTAGAGCACATATTTTGGCACCAATCAAATGCCTAAATTGGCCTAAGGTTACCTAAATGGGCCTAGGGTGCCTAAGTGGGCCTAAGGTGCTTAAAAGCTATCCTAAAAAAAACAAGAAAAACCTAAGTCTAAGTTAGGGCTGTCACAATAAGGGGTCAGATAATCCCTCAACCAAAGTCTCCGAGGTGGCTTAGAAAAGATAGGCTACACGAGTATTAATGGGCCACCAAGGAAATTCTATAAATGACATGTACGAGGAAGACAAAATAGAGGGTCTACACCCCCCCCCCCTCCCCCCTCCCCCTCGCTTCATTTCTCACTTTTTCTCCTCCATAGCTTGCAGTCCCTTCACATCCCTGCTTCCAGAAGACCATTTTGGCCAGATTTAGAACTGATTGAAGGCTTGGATTTGTTTTTGGGACGGATTTGAGCTAGGGCTTTGGTTTGAAACCCAGGGTTTCAGCTTTTGGGAGCATCTCCTCTCTACACCGCGCGCCTCAGGGTTGTTTCAGCTTCTTCTCCGTGCGCCTAGGGCTTCAGGTTTGTGATTGCTCCTGCTCATTTCATTTCCTTCTCTTTTTGGACTCCTTCTTCTTTTTTTCGTTTCATTGGATGGCACCACAGAGAAAGACAGGCACCTTCAGGGCTCAGAGCAAGTGCCCTGCTGAGCCATCTCAGACCGAGCAGGCGGAGGCTCGCCGAAGGGCGAGGTATGACACGACACTCTTCAGTTCGAATGAAGATTATCAGCGCTACAAGCAAAAATTTGCCTAGAGGAAAATCGTCCTAGGGAGAAGTGTCAATTTCTCCCAACTTCAGCACTTCGGGTTTGAGGGGCTATTCAGACGGATGGGATGGCTGCTAGTTGTGACGATTTCTGAGCCAATTTTCCCGACTCTGGTGCGGGCTTTTTATTCCTAAGCGACCTACGGGCTTAGAGGACCCGTATTGTCCACTGTGAGGGGAGTTGAGATCAGATTGAGTCCCGAGAGTATCTGCCGCATTCTCGACATCCCTTCGGTTGGACTCCGAGTGTATGAGGCCAAGGCATGGCCCACTGTGCAGAGATTCGAGCCTAGAGAGGCTGTTCAGAGGTTGTGCAGACTCGCCAATCCCCAAGGGATGGGCAAACCATCAGCTCACAGCCTGACCGTGACTAGCCGAGTCCTTCACCACATGATTTGCTCTATTCTCTTACCACGTGGAGGACATCGAGATGAGTTATCCTACCTCGAGGCTTTTATTATGGACTCGATCCTCACCGGGAGACAGATTCACGTGGGATACCTGATGATGATGCATATGATTTCCTGCGTTGAGACCACGACACGAGTACTCCCCTACGACCGCTTCCTTACCCGTGTTTTCAAGGATGCCGGGGTCGACTTGAGTAGAGAGACGAATTTCGAGGCCCCCACCAGCTATGACACGTATGATGAGTAGTCTTTGGGGTGCATGAAGTTCGAGAAGGCACCCGATGGCTCCTGGGTAAGGAAAGTCGAGCGATAGGCCCGGGGACAGGATCAGATACATCCTAGAGTAGAGGAGGAGGCTGAGATCAGAGAGATGGAGGATGGGTTGGACCCTCAGAGGGACTTTGAGCAAAGAGGGCCCGAGCTTGACATTCCGCCTCCACCTCAATCAGAGGGCATTCATGTTGAGGCTACCTTCTTAGAGCCTATGATGACTGAGCTGTCCTTCACAACAGGCCCTTCATCTCAGCCATCATTTATTGAGCTACCATCTTAGGCACCTCACATTCCTGATCATGCGCCTTGGATGGATATCTCAACTCAGATCAGCTCTCTTGGGACTCATATCGAGGAGCTTGCCCTAGTCCATGACTCTCACTTCTACTCTATGGAGGAGCATAGATCAGTATCATACTGGAGTCACTTCTCGGTTTGATCATGATTACTACTCAAAAAGTGTTATTTGATAGCTTGTAATTAACTCTTTTAAACACTGTTGAGTAGTAGTTATCACCTTTTAACCCAATTAACATATTAAGGACCTTTGCAACCAATTCTAATCAAATTATGTTAAGTTTTGGTGTTTTGATAGCTTTTTGATCACCAAAGTAATCTGAGATTGAGGAGAGTTCTTTGGAATCCATGGCAAAGATGTCCGGACAGGGTGTCCGGACACACCATTGGAGAGCGGTGGAACATGGTCAGTGGTAGGCTGTCAGAATGACAAGTCAATGATCCGGACACACATATCCGGATAGGATATGCTATCATCTGGGTGTGATGTTCCTGGGTGTGATGTTCACGGGCGCCGCCATATGTCCTCTTTGGGAATCCGGATGGAGTTGATCCGGATAGCCTTGCGCACTCCGTGTCATCCGGGAAAGGGGTCCCTACACCTTGCACACGCAGACAGTCCCCTTGGCGCAGCATAGCTCAGTCCACCCGGGGAGGAATTCCGTGCGCCGACATTTTACTTCCGGATATCTCACAAACGGATGGGAGAGGAGGACACTTCAACTTCTCCGGATATACATATCCAGACTTTCTGATAACGCTTACCCGCAGAGCTTTACTCTCGGTATACAGTGCAGCGGTGTTCTCCTGAAGCTTCCTGATATTTCCGACCGACGTTTTGAGATATTTTGGGATATTTTGCTTTAGATATTTGTTGTCTAAATCCCCAAAGTCTCCTTGTAACTCGCCTATCATAAGGATTCCTTAGTCTCTAAGTAAGAACAAGGGGTAAATAAACCCATATATATAGTTTGTAATTTCCTTTAGAGATGGATAGGATGGACATTCTAGGAGCTTGCTCTTAGAGACAACCTTTTGTATAAGTAATATATCTAAAGAGCACTTGCTCTTCTTTTCATATATATTTGTGTTTTCTCGTTAATTTTTTCTTACTAGCCAAACAAGCTCTGAGGAAGTTTTCTCAGAGAATTGAATGGGTGGCTAGACTTTTAGTTCCTTGGAGCTAAGGT
Source organism: Vitis riparia (assembly GCF_004353265.1). NCBI lineage: Eukaryota > Viridiplantae > Streptophyta > Magnoliopsida > Vitales > Vitaceae > Vitis > Vitis riparia. The sequence continues at coordinate 17,009,871 of NC_048445.1, forward strand.
TATCGGGAAAGGTTCCAAGTGCAAGAATTTATAGCTTTGTGGTTTCAACCATTAATGAAGAGAAAGTGTGATCCTTTAATGATTTCTATGTTTTTAGTTAACTTAAAACACCTTCAATTCACTTGCGTGAACACTTGGTAAGGTAAGTGATCTCCGTTCATGGAGATGCACTAGTTTACCTCTTGCAAGTTTTTGGGAAGTGACTTGAAGGCATGATTTTCTAGAATTATCAACACTTGGTAAGCTTTTGGACTCCAAGGAGACATCCATTAGTTATCTCTTGCGAGCTTGAGAAGGGAGGTCCAAAGTTAAAGATCATCTTGAATGGCAAATGCTAGGTGAGAGGCACGAGCCATTGCACGTTGTATCAGTGAGAGAGAATTAGAGCTGAAATCCATTAAAGGGATGCATCTGTACAGCACCGGTTAGAGAATTGACTATATGTTAATTCTCTAATGCGAGGAAATGAACCAAATGACCGGAGCTCTGTTTTTGCATGAGGAATCTCCCCAGTGAACCCAAACCTCTAAGGAATGTTTTTCTTCATAAATAATTTCCCTTACTTTATTTTTGGTTAGTTTAAAACAAAACCTTTTTCACTCAAACATCTTTATGTTTTCCTAAGCTAACCTTGAAATGAAAAAACACCAATTTAACTCTGAATTGGTATCAGTTGTGAGTTGAAAACCCTTCCCAATGAACGACCCTTGAGCCACTATGCTATATTAGCTAAAGCTATCCTAATGCATGGTGATATAGGTTATAAATTTTGTTGATTACTCTCTCAATCGAAGAGCACCAGCTGGACATGAATCAGTTGAGACACCAATTGGGAATGAATCAAATGGTGCCATTGCCGGGGAACAACTTCATAGTGATATTATTTCAGGGTACTTGTGGTTTTCATCACAAGTTTAGTGAGTTTTCTGTCAATATACTAACTCTTTTAGTTGTTTCTTTTACTTGTTTATATTCTAGCATAGTTTTTAATTTAGTTAAGCAAACTCTTTTTGGTAGCTTTGTTTTTCTTTTCCTCTGTTTCTGTTTTTTTAGTTATAGTTGATACTAGTTGTGTATGCTAAAGTGGATACGAGATTGTGGAGGAAGACTTGTTAAACTGGAAACACCTCATAACAAGGAGTTGGAAGTAATCTTGAACATCATGGAAACTACACTTGAGGATCAGCATAGTCACCATGATCATCAGGACAATCCTAATGAATTAGATCAATGAGGGACCGTATGCATCCACCTCGTATGAGTGCACCATCATGTATAGTGTCCCCTACAGAGCAGCTAGTGATCAGACCCCATATTGTGCCACTTCTGCCAACTTTCCATGGAAAGGAAAGTGAGAATCCCTATGCCCATATTAAGGAATTTGAAGATGTTTGTAATACATTCCAAGAGGAAGGAGCTTCTATCGACCTGATGAGGCTTAAATTATTTCCTTTTACTTTAAAGGATAAGGCCAAGATTTGGCTTAATTCTTTAAGGCCAAGGAGTATCCGTACTTGGACTGATTTACAAGCTAAATTCCTCAACAAGTTATTTCCTATTCACAGAACAAATGGCTTGAAAAAACAAATTTCAAACTTCTCAGCTAAAGAGAATGAGAAATTCTATGAGTGTAGGGAAAGATACATGGAAGCCATTAATGCTTGTCCTCACCATGGCTTTGATACATGGCTGTTGATGAGTTATTTTTATGATGGGATGTCTTCCTCAATGAAGAAACTCCTCGAAACAATGTGTGAAGGGGATTTCATGAGTAAGAATCCTGAGGAAGCTATGGATTTCTTGAGTTATGTAGTTGAAGTCTCAAGAAGATGGGATAAACCGCACAGAGGAGAAATGGGAAAGATGAAGTCTCAACCAAATGCTCTTCATGCTAAGGCTGGGATGTACACCTTGAATGAAGATGTTGATATGAAAGCAAAATTTGCAAATATGATGAGAAGAGTGGAGGAGCTAGAACTGAAAAAGATACATGAAGTACAAGCTGTTGCTGAAACACCAGTGCAAGTAAAGCCATGTTCTATTTTTCAATCTTATGAACACTTGGTGGAGGAGTGCCCTACAATTCCAGTTGCTAGAGAAATGTTTGGAGAACAAGCAAATGTCATTAGACAATTCAAGCCCAATAGCAATGCTTCGTATGGCAATACTTACAACTCAAGTTGCAGGAATCATCCAAAATTTTCATGGAAGCCAAGAGCCCCTCAGTACCAACAACCATCTCAACCATCTCAACAATCTTCAAGTCTTGAACAAGCAATAGTGAATCTCAGCAAGGTTGTGGGAGATTTTGTTGGAGAGCAAAAATCCATCAACTCTCAACTCAGTCAAAGAATTGATAGTGTAGAGAGTTCATTGAACAAAAACATGGATGGAGTGCAAAATGACTTATCTCAGAAAATAGATAATCTTCAATACTCGATCTCAAGGCTCACTAATCTGAACACAGTGCAAGAGAAGGGTAGATTTCCTTCTCAACCTCACCAAAACCCCAAGGGTATCCACGAAGTGGAAACTCATGAGGGAGAATCTTCACAGGTGAGAGATGTTAAAGCCTTGATCACTCTAAGGAGTGGTAAAAAGGTTGAGTCACCAACACCCAAGCCATATGTTGAAGAGAAAGAAGAAGAAGAGACAAAAGAAAGGGAGGAAATGAAAGGAAATAAGAAAGATATCAGTGAAGGGAAGGAGGACCGGGATTCAACAGTGAATGCAAATCCAGAGAAAGAGTTGATTAAGGAAGAACTGATGAAGAAACGCACATCTCCCCCTTTTCCTCAAGCTTTGCATGGGAAAAAGGGGATAAAAAATGCATCAGAAATCCTTGAAGTATTGAGGCAAGTGAAGGTCAACATTCCATTGCTGGACATGATTAAGCAAGTTCCATCATATGCAAAGTTCCTAAAGGACCTGTGTACTATCAAAAGAGGGTTGAATGTGAATAAGAAAGCCTTCTTGACTGAGCAAGTAAGTGCTATCATACAGTACAAATCTCCTTTGAAGTACAAAGATCCGGGCTGTCCTACCATTTCAGTTATGATTGGAGGAAAGGTAGTGGAAAAAGCTTTGTTAGATTTGGGAGCAAGTGTGAATTTGCTACCATACTCTGTTTATAAGCAATTGGGTCTTGGTGAGTTAAAGCCAACATCAATCACTCTATCTTTAGCTGATAGGTCAGTGAAAATTCCAAGGGGGATAATTGAGGATGTTTTAATTCAAGTTGATAATTTCTACTATCCAGTAGAATGCAATCATAAATTGTAGGAATGGACTTATGCAACTTACTTTTAGCAACATGATACTTGAGCTTAATATCTTTCATTTGTCAAAGAAGCTAATTACTCTGGAATAAGAAGAAGGTCCAGAAGAGGTATGCATAATTGACACTCTAGTGGAGGAGCATTGTGATCAGAATATGCAAGACGAGTTGAATGAAAGTCTTGGGGATCTTGAAGAAAGGTTGTCTGAACCCACCGATGTGCTTGCTACTCTACAAGGTTGGAGGAGGAAAGAAGAGATCCTACCTTTATTCGATAAGGAGGAGGGATAAGGTGATGTAACAGAAGAATTCCCGAAGCTCAATTTGAAACCTCTGCCCATGGAGTTAAAATATACATACCTGGAAGAAAATGACCAATGTCCTGTTGTTATATCTTCATCTCTTACCAGTCATCAAGAGATTTCTCTTCTTGAAGTTCTTAAGAGGTGCAAGAAAGCAATAGGATGGAAAATATCTGACTTGAAAGGAATCAATCCTTTGGTTTGTACACATCACATATATATGGAGGAAGAAGCTAAACCAATTCGTCAACCTCAAAGGAGATTGAAACCTCATTTACAAGAAGTGGTGCGAACTAAGGTACTGAAGCTACTCCAAGCGGGTATTATTTTCCCATATTTGACAGCCCTTGGGTGAATCCTACTCAAGTGGTACCAAAGAAGTCAGGTATTACTGTGGTTCAAAATGAAAAATGAGAGGAAATTGCTACATGCCTCACTTCAGGCTAGAGGGTGTGTATTGACTATAGGAAATTGAATGTTGTGACAAGGAAAGATCATTTTCCACTCCCGTTTATTGATCAAGTGCTGGAAAGAGTCTCTGGCCATCTTTTCTATTGTTTCTTGGACGGGTACTCAGGGTATTTCCAAATTGAAATTGATGTTGAAGATTAGGAGAAGACCATTTTCACATGTCCGTTTGGAACATATGCCTACAGAAGAATGCCCTTTGGTTTATGCAATGCACCTGCAACATTCCAAAGATGTATGCTTAGTATCTTCAGTGATATGGTGGAGTGAATTATGGAAGTTTTCATGGATGATATCACCATATATAGAGGTACATTTGAAGAATGCTTAGTAAATTTGGAAGCGGTTCTTAAAAGATGCATTGAAAAAGACTTGGTGCTTAACTGGGAGAAATGCCATTTTATGGTACATCAAGGAATTGTCCTTGGCCATATCATCTCCGAGAAAGGCATTGAAGTTGATAAAGCAAAGGTGAAACTTATTGCCAAACTGCCATCCCCAACTACTGTAAAAGGAGTAAGGCAATTTCTTGGCCATGCAGGGTTGTACAGAAGATATATACAAGACTTCTTTAAGCTTTCAAGGCCTCTCTGTGAAATTTTAGCCAAGGATGCCAAGTTTGTCTGGGATGAAAGATGTCAAAAGAGTTTTGATCAGTTGAAGCAATTTTTGATAACTGCTCCAATAGTAAGGGCTCCTAACTGGCAATTACCCTATGAAGTAATGTGTGATGCAAGTGACTTTGCTATAGGAGCTGTACTTGGCCAAAGAGAAGATGGGAAGCCCTATGTGATCTATTATGCAAGCAAAACATTGAACGAGGCTCAAAGAAACTACACAACTATAGAGAAAGAATTGTTAGTTGTGGTGTTTGCTTTGGACAAGTTTCGTGCTTATTTGGTGGGGTCTTTCATCATTGTTTTCACTGACCATTCAGCCTTGAAGTATTTATTGATGAAGCAAGATGCAAAAGCAAGGTTGATTAGATGGATTCTTCTATTACAAGAATTTGATCTCCAAATCAGAGACAAGAAAGGGGTGGAGAATGTGGTAGCTGACCACCTTTCAAGGTTGGCTATAGCACATAATTCCCATGTATTACCTATCAATGATGACTTTCTTGAGGAATCACTTCTGTTGCTAGAAAAAGCTCCTTGGTATGCTCATATTGCTAACTATTTGGTTACTGGTGAAGTTCCAAGTGAGTGGAAAGCACAAGATAGGAAGCACTTCTTTGCAAAGATTCATGCTTATTATTGGGAAGAGCCCTTCCTTTTCAAGTATTGTGCAGATCAGATCATAAGGAAGTGTGTCCCTGAAGAAGAGCAATAAGGGATCCTCAGCCATTGCCATGAGAATGCATGTGGAGGCCACTTTGCCTCTCAGAAAACAGCCATGAAGGTCCTGCAATCAAGGTTTACCTGGCCATCGCTTTTTAAAGATTCCCACATCATGTGTAGGAGTTGTGACAGATGCCAAAGACTCGGGAAGCTTACAAAAAGAAACCAAATGCCCATGAACCCCATTCTTATAGTTGATCTTTTTTATGTTTGGGGTATTGACTTCATGGGGCCTTTCCCAATGTCTTTTGGTAACTCTTATATATTGGTGGGGGTGGACTATGTTTCCAAATGGGTGGAGGCTATCCCCTATAAACAGAATGATCACAGGGTGGTTCTTAAATTTCTTAAGGAGAACATATTCTCAAGATTTGGGGTGCCAAATGCCATAATCAGTGATGAAGGTACTCACTTTTGCAACAAACCTTTTGAAGCCTTATTAGCCAAGTATGGAGTGAAGCATAAGGTAGCTACACCTTATCATCCTTAAACTTCTGGGCAAGTGGAGCTAGCAAACAGGGAAATAAAGAACATACTGATGAAAGAGGTGATTACAAGCAGAAAAGATTGGTCTATTAAGTTGCATGATTCATTATGGGCATATAGAACAGCTTATAAGACTATTCTTGGCATGTCCCCTTATCATCTCGTCTATGGCAAAGCATGCCACCTCCTTGTGGAAGTTGAATATAAGGCATGGTGGGCAATCAAGAGATTGAACATGGACTTGATCAGAGCTGGAGCAAAGAGGTGCTTAGACCTTAATGAGATGGAGGAATTAAGAAATGATGCTTACATCAATTCCAAAGTTGCAAAACAGAGGATGAAGAAGTGGCATGATCAACTAATCTCCAACAAAGAATTGCGGCAAGGACAAAAAGTCCTACTCTATGACTCACAGCTCCATATCTTTCCAAGGAAGCTCAAGTCAAGGTGGATAGGTCCTTTCATTATTCACCAAGTACATCTCAATGGAGTGGTGGAATTGCTAAATTCCAATGGCTCAGACACCTTTAGAGTCAATGGTCATCGCCTCAAGCCATTCATTGAGCCGTTCAAGCCAGAAAAAGAGGAAATCAACCTCCTTGAGCCACAAAAAGCCTGATCAGACAAGGGTTAGATGGACTTGGTTTCACCAAAGTCCATAATTTTGTTAAATATGTTAATTTTTTAAGTGTTGTAAATTATTTGATTGTAATTTTGGTCTTGAAACTATGTAAATTGTAACTAACTTAATCTTTTTGAATGATAAAAATCAACAGGAGCATATTCTTGCCACTCAGACACAGCACATTGCCATCCTGAGGCATATTCAGCATCATCTTGGCAATGCATCAGCTCCTGAGCATACCATTCCCAACTCATAAGGAGCCTCCTCCAGGAGAGGCAGAGGTACCACTTCCTCCCTATTTTCAATCGCTCGTCACATTGAGGACAATGTTCAGCTTGGTTGGGGGGAGAGTTGAGGAAGGAAGTTTTTGTTATTAATGCTAAGTTATTTTGGTAATTTAGTTATTTTTTGCTTAATTTTAAAGTTGTTTTTTTTTTTTTTTGCTACTCTCCATGGTTATTAAGGAAAAATTTTCAAAATGAAATGGGAGAAATTGAATTTTTGTCTTTTTACTTGACTTAGAGTTTGTATTATGCTTACTAAAGTTGATGAATTATTGAAACTTCTATTGAATTCAACTTTAGTTCTTCCACTTTAAGCTATTCACACACTATGCATAATAGGTTCCGAGTATAAGATGAAAAACTATTTCCTTCTTGACTTAGGAAAATTTTAGGCTTGGTACCTTTGACCTCATTTAATAGTGTTGGGACACCTTGTAAAAGGCCAATGAGCCTTTGGAAAAGAGAAAGAAAAAATGTTTGCTTGCCTTGAAACCCGAGCAAGGTCTGAAGGGTATATGGTGAAAATCTTTAAAACCTAGTGCCTTAAGCCTTCATTGGTTGGGAGTCACCGACCTCAATGCTTGTTATAAGGGTGAATAGGTGGAGTTTAACATATTGTAGGTGCTTGGGTATTAAAATATATTCTCAAAAGTCTGGGGTAAAATCCGAGGAGTTAGTGGTTGAAAGATCCTTAAAGCTTGATGCCCTAAACCTTAATTGGTTGGGAGTCATCGATGGACCCCCGTTACATGGACAATTTAGAAAATAATACCTTTAGGCTTGTACTCCTACAATGAAAAAAAAATTGTTGTGAACTAGAGAGGTGCGTTCTTAGCCTATTTGGAGGTTGATCAGCTTGCTAAGCTTTGAAAAAGAACTAGGTTGGGGGGAGAGATTAGTTCAACATACTATATTCGGAAACTAATAAATAACACTTAGATTTTTGTGGAAGAGTAAGGTTTGACCCTTTGGGAGTGGAAACTCTTTTAAAGCTTAAATTTTCATAATGTCGTCTCTTTAAGAATTGTGATTAGACAAGTTATTTGATAACTCTTGTTGAAGTTTGAGTTTTATTTCTTTAATGTTCCATGTGAGAGTTAGATCATCATGCCACTTGAAAATTATTTTTGATCAGCATGATGTTGTAAATTATAGTACTGTTTATTTTTATTTTTCTCTCCTTCATTGCTAAGGGACTAGCAATATGTCGGTTGGGGGGAGTGATTACTACTCAAAAAGTGCTATTTGATAGCTTGCAATTAACTCTTTTAAACACTGTTGAGTAGTAGTTATCACCTTTTAACCCAATTAACATATTAAGAACCCTTGCAACCAATTCTAATCAAATTGTGTTAAATTTTGGTGTTTTGATAGCTTTTTGATCACCAAAGTAATATGAGATTGAGGAGAGTTCTTTGGAATCCATGGCAAAGATGTCCGGATAGGGTGTCCGGACACACCATTGGAGAGCGGCGGAATATGGTCTGTGGTAGGCTGTCGGAATGACAAGTCAATGATCCGGACACATATATCCGGATAGGATATGCTTTCGTTCGGGTGTGATGTTCACGGGCGCCGCCATATGTTCTCTTTGGGAATCCGGATGGAGTTGATCTGGATAGCCTTGCACACTCCGTGTCATCCGGGAAAGGGGTCCCTACACCTTGCACATGCAAACGGTCCCCCTTGGCGCAGCATAGCTCAGTCCACCCGGGGAGGAATTCTGTGTGCTGATATTTTACTTCCAGATATCTCATAGACGGATGGGAGAGGAGGACGCTTCAACTTCTCGGATATACATATTCGGGTTTTCTGATAACGCTTACCCGCAGAGTTTTTCTCTCAGTATACAGTGCAGCAGTGTTCTCCTGAAGCTTCCTGATATTTCCGACCGACGTTTTGAGATATTTTGGGATATTTTGCTTTAGATATTTGTTGTTTAAATCCCCAAAGTCTCCTTGTAACTCGCCTATCATAAGGATTCCTTAGTCTCTAAGTAAGAACAAGGGGTAAATAAACCCATATATATAGTTTGTAATTTCCTTTAGAGATGGATAGGATGGACATTCTGGGAACTTGTTCTCAGAGACAACCTTTTGTATAAGTAATATATCTACAAAGCACTTGCTCTGCTTTTCATATATATTTGTGTTTTCTCATTAATTTTTTCTTACTAGCCAAACAAGCTCTGAGGAAGTTTCCTCAGAGAATGGGTGGCTAGACTTTTAATTCCTTGGAGCTAAGGTTGCCGGGAAAGGTTCCAAGTGCAAGAATTTATAGCTTTGTGGTTTCAACCATTAATGAAGAGAAAGTGTGATCCTTTAATGATTTCTATGTTTTTAGTTAACTTAAAACACCTTCAATTCACTTGCGTGAACACTTGGTAAGGTAAGTGATCTCCGTTCATGGAGATGCACTAGTTTACCTCTTGCAAGTTTTTGGGAAGTGACTTGAAGGCATGATTTTCTAGAATTGTCAACACTTGGTAAGCTTTTGGACTCCAAGGAGACATCCATTAGTTATCTCTTGCGAGCTTGAGAAGGGAGGTCCAAAGTTAAAGATCATCTTGAATGGCAAATGCTAGGTGAGAGGCACGAGCCATTGCACGTTGTATCAGTGAGAGAGAATTAGAGCTGAAATCCATTAAAGGGATGCATCTGTACAGCACCGGTTAGAGAATTGACTATATGTTAATTCTCTAATGCGAGGAAATGAACCAAATGACTGGAGTTCTGTTTTTGCATGAGGAATCTCCCCAGTGAACCCAAACCTCCAAGGAATGTTTTTCTTCATAAATAATTTCCCTTACTTTATTTTTGATTAGTTTAAAACAAAACCTTTTTCACTCAAACATCTTTATGTTTTCCTAAGCTAACCTTGAAATGAAAAAGCACCAATTTAAATCTGAATTGGTATCAGTTGTGAGTTGAAAACCCTTCCCAGTGAACGACCCTATAGCCACTATGCTATATTAGCTAAAGCTATCCTAATGCGTGGTGATATAGGTTATAAATTTTGTTGATTACTCTCTCAATCAAAGAGCACCAGCTGGACATGAATCAGCTGAGACACCAATTAGGAATGAATCAGATCACTTCCAGTAGCCATTTGAGCGCATAGAGGAGCGTATGGATCAGCAGCAGGCTACTTTCGACCATCTTCAGCAGCGCATTAATCGTATTGAGAGTCGTCAGGGGAGTCAGCATGAAGAGATGATGGCATATCTCCGCTCTGTGTTTCCTCCTCCATCCCCTCAGCCTTGAGACTATCTGGACATCCCCCTTCGTTTCTTTTTTATGTTGCCAAAGGGGGAGAAATTTATAGGATCTAGGAGACCCTCATGCATGTCATTGTTATCATTGTCATACCTATCTTATTGCACATGTGAGGTTTCCATATATATATGATATGATATTTTTATCCATTGTTCATTTTTCGTGTTTTACATTGCTTCCTATTAAAAATCGTTTGATTGGTCCATGATTGGTTTGAGGGGGAGATTTCTTTCTCTCCTAGATAACCAAGGTTTGTCATCATCAAAAAGGGGAGATTGTTAGCCTAAGGGTTCTCCTAATCGGGTTTTGATGATAACAAACCATGGTTAAGTGACTAATTGGTTTAAATGTTTAAGAATCTCAAGTATAAACTCGAAAATTCATTAAATGACCAAATGGATAAAAGATCGAGACGCTTGGAAGACTTGTGATCATAGGAAACTAATGTAAGATGAATGCATGAGTGCACTTAGGATTTTATACATTTCATGCATCTTAGAAAACTCGGTTTATTCTTTAAAACGTCGATTTCATTAAAACCCGAGTTTTTAACTAATGTACCTTAAGCAAAATGATTTATAATTGGCTTAATAATTTACATAAAGACCTTTCCTAAGTGTTAGAAAAGAAAGGAATCAAAAAATAGGTTTTCGGGGCTAAAAAAGGTTCAACCGGTCGAGGCTATGGCCAACCGGTCAACCGGTTGAGGTCATCCGGTCGAGGATCGGTCGAGAAAGGTCAAAAACCTTCTCTCTCTCCCAGTAGCCTTCTCTTCCCAGTCGAGATAATTCCTTTACCGGTCAAGGTCCAGTTAAGGCAACGGTAACCTGTCATGCATTAAATGCTCCAACGGCTAGTGAACCGGTCGACCCCTATCTCGACCGGACGAGGTTACCTTTTACTGTTTTTGACTCCCGAGCTTAGAAACCTATAAATTGAGAGCTCCATTTCATTTATTGATAAGAGAACACTTGCATTCAAAGCCCACCTATCTGTTCTTGATCAAAAAGCTCTCATTTCTTTCATAGTGCATTAAATCACCACTTGCATATCCTTTAGTGCACTCTTGTTTGTCATCCTAGCTTTGTCTTGTATTTGAGCCATCTTTAAGCTAGGTTGAGTGATTATATCTTGTAACAATCTAAGTGTTAAAGCCTTCAAGAGGGTTGAATCTTGAAGAGGTTGTGTAAGAGCCCATTGGAGCCGGAATCCAAGTGTAAGAAGATTGGAAGCTTGGTTGAAGCTTCAAGTTAGTGGAACCCTCACTCGGTTAGGAGGTTGAGGAGAGTGGATGTAGGCAAAGCAAAAACCGAGTTTGAATTCTCTAAACTCTATTTCTTTACTTTGCTTATATTGTGTTTAAATTTGTTGTGATTGAAAAGATTTTAAAAACCCAATTCACCCCTCCCCCCCCCCCCCCCCCCCCCCCCCCCCCCTTTCCCCTCCCCTCCCCCTCTTTTGGGTGTTTTTCTTAACTAAGCATAGCCTTTGTTTTCTCAGAAACCAATAAGGATCATTCACAGTGTTGAATGGGAGACCTTTTGAATACATAAACCTACCAATTTTTCTACACACTTCCTCCTTTCTTCTTGCTTCCATTTTGAATTCAAAGTACTTTGTCTATGTTGTGAAGTGGTAAATTTATCCATGGGTCCCCTAGGAATAGGTTTCCCACTCCCACTCCCTAATGTCCCTATTGTTTTAGACAAGACACTCTCATGCATTGAAGTTGGGCCCATACCAATTTTTGGGAGCAATTCATTTCTTTTCGTTTTTTTATCCTTAAAATTGGTCAATGCCTTTTTGCATTCCAATCTAGCATATTCACTAACTTTGTTGCATGGTTTCATACCATGATGAGTTCCGACTAAGTGATGTTTGAGTCTATTCACCCTTCCCGCGCATCTTTGATTGCAAAATTTACATCTTAAATATTGCTCCCTGAAAACTTCAATAACATACTTCCACACAAAATCTTTTCTTAAATTTTTCTAATCAGAGGAACTCATTCTAAAAAAAATACCAATAATAATATTCAAATTTCTATATAACAATATACTTAACTAAAAAATAATAACAAGACATAATTGAAAGGAAATTAAAAATGAAATACAAAATTTAATTGGTTTAAATTTAAAAAAACCAATATTTTTTTAGATGAATTTAAAAATTATACACATAAATTTTAAATGGAATTTAATAATGAAATAAAGAAAATTTGGGTGGAAATTAAAATTAAACCAGAAATAAAAAAAAAAAATTTTAAGCGAAATATTTAAACCAATTTACCAAAATATTTAAAAAAAGAATGGATGAAGGATGAAACAAATAACGACTTATTGGCTGAGAGCTCCAATTGGTCAAAATGATTTATATATATCTACACATATTGAATGAATAGGTCATTTGAGAGTTAATTTGATAAAAAAAAAATTGATGAAAAGACGACTATGGAGAGAGACGAAGAGAGAGAAAACCATGGGAGATGAAGCCGAGAAAGGGAAAGAGATGAAGAGATGAAGAGAGGGGAAAGCATGGGAGACAAAGAGAGGGAGTTCGTGAGTTCACAACATACTTGGAGATGAACAAGAAGGATCGCCACTAGAGAAGATGCACTGCGGTTGGTCATTGCCTGAGGTTGAGCACCCCATCGCCACTTGAGGTAGGGTTTCGTTTTGAGCTTTTCTCCAATTTGTGTTTGCCAAAGTTTTCAATCGGGACTCGGGTTGCTGTTTTAGGGATCACTTAGGGTTTTTTTTTTTTTTAATTTATGTTCATGGCTACATCAACTCCCATAAAGCGTACGCTTTCTTCTTGGAGTGTAAAAGGTGCGATCAAAGTGCGTCTTAGTCACACCTCACTAGAAAAGGCATACGCCTTTTAGGAGTCGTGTTTTATTTCTTACGCCTCAAGGTGTTTTGGCCTCGCCTCGCCCTGAGGTGCGCTTTAAGGCACACTCGAGAAACGCCTTTAAAAACTTTGGGTTTGATTAAATGTCTTTTTTTTTTTTCCATAAAAGAGAGAGATAGTGAAATGGTGGGGATAGGATGGTTGTTGGCCGGTGACCAACAGTTGTGGGAGGTGCTAACGACGACAAGGTGGTCGGTGGTTAGGGTGGGTGTGTGTAGGCTTGAATATGGTGAAAAAGAGCGTGAAAGAAAGAAAAAAAAAAAAGCAAAGGGAGAAGAAAAAGAATAAGACAAAAAAAAGAAGTAGAAATGAAGAAGAAGAGAACAAAGGAAAATGGAAAATGAGGTTGCTAATGGGAAGAAATGAGTTTTAGGATTTATTTTTAAATGAACGGTAGAAATTAAGTGTGAAAATAGAGGGTTCCGATGGGTTCTCTAAAAAATGGTATAAATAACCCTAAAAATTAGGCTTTCTCAAAATATATTTATATTTATCTTTTATCATTTGATTTAATATATCAAATATAAAAATAAAATATTATTAAAATTTTTAATTTATATATATATATATATATAATTTCTTATAAATATTTTAAAATTTAACATTATATAAATTATATATTTATGATGTCATCAATTTGGTTGTTGTTCAACCACTTGTCTGACTAGTAAACCATGAACCATTAATTTTTTCGGTTTAATGACCGATCCAATTTTGAAACATTGAATGTAAAGTGCAATGTTAAAAAGTAGTGTAGATGCTAGGGAATAAGACTTAGGGATAGCTTTCACGTGGTAAAATTGTGTATTGTCATACTCTTGATAGGTTGTTTTTATAGAAAATCTTGTGTATCTTATGTTGATTGTTCTTTATGTTTTCCCAATTTAAAATTGAGATAGTTAAATAATTAAAAAGTTATCCGATGACTAAAAAGGGTTGAAATACCTATTCACTGCACTCTGGGTATTTCCCATACTAAATCAAATAACTTTCAAAATCATATTCAAAGTATTTTAAATTAGTATGATTCATGCCTTCCAAACCACTTTTGAAATTAAGTTAATTGATTAATTTCTTCTTCAATTCATGTATTTGCCAAAATAATATATGGAAAACCTTCCATTGTCATTGATTCTTAAATCCATAAATTTTATTTCAAAGACAAAATGGTGATATCAAGGGTAGTAATTAATTTGTTTTAAAAAATATTAGCTTGAAAAAATTTAATAAATTTTTAATATAAGTTATGTGATGTTATCATAGCATTCATCTAAAATTTGTTGGTACTAAAAGGGATTGTTGCAAAAAAAAATTAATTTAATTTTCATATTTTGAAATGTAAAAGTGCTTTAATAACTAGGTAGAAATAGTAATCCAACCTATTCTTTATCCTCAACACCTCTTAACTTTCCCTTAATTTTAGTGATTACTCCTTTCAACCATCTTCCATATCCAAAATATTTATAAAAAAAAAAATAGAAATTTATAATAAAATTTTTGTGTTCTTGATTCCTAAATTTAGCACTTCTTCCTTAATTTGTCTATTTATACTAGTGGAGTAAGATTAAGATTGACCTTGCATACAAAATTTAAAATAAAATAAAATAAAATAATTTAAGCCCTTCAAAAGTAAGAGAAAATGTTAATGAAAAAAAAAATCAAGAAATACAAGGCTTTTAGCCTTTTGTTTTTAATATACATATATATAAAAGAAAAAATCATTTAGAGATTTATATGCCTTATTGTCATGAACTTAGTCTTTTCTTAAGCTCGTGCGGCACTTAGACGAGTCAAGGCACGTAATCTTGCTAAGTCAACCTTACTCCCAATGCTTAGCTTGCTAGGCTAAGACGCTCATGACTCGAAAGTTTTAGAAGGCGTAGTAGGCGACTCTTAAAGAATGGAAGCTTTATTGCTTTCAAAGGAAGCTTTACAATGCTTGGAAGCTCACTTGCTTGATTGGTTAGGTTTTTGGGTGGTGTCTTGGCCAAATGAGGCCCTCACCTATTTATAGGCACCAATGGAACTCTCTGGAACCTTGGAAGGTTCCTTACAAATCAAGAAGATTCTAGAACACCCTACACAATTCTATATACAAGAATACACAAAAGATTTCTAGATTTCTCTATAAAGCCTTGGACTCCTCTCATGTCTTCCACCATAGTGTAGAGATGTGTGGACTTCTCTAGGCATCTCTAAAACCTTCCACACCCTTCCCACTAATGACTAAGTGCAGATGGCTCCAGGAGTGTCCAGAAGCTTCCTAGGCTTTATATAAGGCCATGGAGAGTGTCATTTGAAGCATCCTATGACATTATGCTCTAAAAAGAAATGAAATAAATTTGAAAAAAAATTATGTGAAAGAAAATATTGAATTTAGAAATATATATATATATATATATATATTTCTAAATTCAATATTTTCTTTCACATAATTTTTTTTTTCAAATTTATTTTATTTTTTTAGAGCATAAGGCATGTAAATCTCTAAATGATTTTTTCTTTTTTTTGAAAAGTATGATTTCATACACATTGTACTATTTATGTAGTCAATGCAAAGATGGTACCTTTATCATAAAAGTGTGCAAAATTTCAATTATCTTGAGATAAATGTATTAAATTTATATTTTCTAAACTTAGTATTTATTTAATGATTTTTTATTTATTTAAAAACACTTTTTCCTAATTTTTATTTATTTTGTTGGGTTATTTAATTAAAAATATCGTTTTGGTCACATTTTGATAAAAATGCTCTTATTATTTTATTGTAAAAATAACTATTTCTTTTAAAACTTACATGCAAATACTTGAAATAATTAAGGACATTTATATCAAAAATAGATTATTTTATGAGAATTAATTTATCAATTTTAACCAATTAATTATATTTTAGTATAGAATCATATCTAAGACTTTAGTATAGAATCATATCATATGATCAAATACAAAATGAATTGAAACACAAACCATTTACATTCCCAAGCGAATGGTTTATTTTCACACCAAGAAGCAAAGAAATGTGTGGGGGTGTTGGTGAGGTTGAGGACACTGGCACTGGGGATTGATGTGAAGTGGGGATGCCCCTCAAATACCACATCTTGTGTTCATGGCCACACGTATTGAATCTGTGTCAATTTTCTTTTCAGAGGCTTATCTTGGGAATGTCTCCTGTTGGAGAGTGAAGTGTGGGGGCAGATTAGATTCCTTTTTGTATTGGGAAGTAAGGGGACTGGAAATGGAGGGTGGTCCATGAAAACAAAATTCTACCCAAAATCCATGGACCCACATTGGATGAGAGTGTATGTTGGTGTCCACTCCTTTCGGAGCTTCTGTTGTCTTTGTATTTTGATACAAAGCTTCAAACCCCTGTCAATGGAATGGATGGAAAAAAATCAATGTTATTGTAGACCCCCATTTGGGGCTCATTTTCTGCAACTTGCTTTTAGCCAGGTGCCACCATCTGGGGGAAGCCACGTGTCACATTTTGACTAGCTGCTAGAGAATCACAATAGTGGAGTTGGAGGAGCAATCAGGGGTTGACACCTGTAAAGGTGATTCTGAAAAAAATTTGCTGGCCGTTAATGCAAGCTGGGAGGAGCGTCTGGCAGCGAGGGCAGGTTGCTTTTTGGGACGTGTTTGTTAGGGGAATTTGGAGGGGGAGCGTATTCTGTTAGGGCGGGAGAGGAGCAGAGAGCAAGAGGGGAGAGATTCCTTAGCTGGTGAGGGCAAGCCAGAGAGGAGGGAAGGTGAGAGATACTTTGAGTTGAAGAGAGCTTTGGAGTAGGGAAGAAGACAGCAAGGTTTGATCATCTCTCATCCTATGTTCTTATTTCTTACTTCATCTTACCTTATTTTTTATGCTCACTTTGCGTTTTTTTTTTGCTGATATCTAGACGTCTGTTTTGTTTATCTAAGGAGAAAAATCTGCTTCTGGTTTTTGTTTGCTTGATCCTTGTTTTCTCTCGCATGAGTTGCATATGGGTTGTACGTGGTGTTTGAGTTTTAGATTCATTTGAATCCCCCCACCAGTCATTTTTGCAAGCTCTTTTATCCTCATGAAGCAGAGCTTGGATTTAATGGCATTATTTCCTTTTATATGTGGCTCGGTTCTTCTTTTTCTTTGGTTTCTTTTTTTTCTATTTCCCTGTTCTTTCCCTCTATTTTGGCATCTTTTGGAGAGGGGATTCGTGGGTTTGAAGGTGAACAAGGTAGCAAGCCGCTTGGGGAGTATGTCTTTTTCAAGGGGAGAGAAGGCTCTGCAAGCCGCACTGGAAGAAGGGTTATGAAGTGCAAAAACGAGTGGAATATTGCGTTTGGGAAAGATGAAGATGCATCACTGATTACAGCAGTTGATCCATGGTTAATCCTCTAAGATGCTATTATGCCTTGGCAGAGGTACGGATGCTAAGTTGCTTGGAAATATTTGGTACCAGAGGAGGTATTGGTACTCTGTAGAGAAACTCACAATACATTGCAGAAGGTATCTCCAACAGAGAAGTTAACCCCGTTGTTCAAGGAGGTTTGAGCTGTTTGCACTATGAAGATGATTTTGGGTACAGTTTGATTGAGTTAGAGAGTTGTGGGTCTATTCGCATGGATGATATGAGGAGAGACACTCACATATACCGGCAAGGAACAATGAAGTTTCTGCATAGTAGCATGCATTTTGTTGTGACATATGGCATCCACGTTGCAAGGTTTGGCAATGGGGGTTCCTATTTTGCAAATCATATCGGTGAAGCTAGGCCCTCTGCATGCCTGAACTTTTGGGTCACTAAGAAGCTGTGCCCAAGGTGGTGTATTGAGAGTCTCAACTCTCCCGAACAGGGGACTGCTCTCAATAGCTGTTCTGTAACAGTTTTGGAAATGACGTTCGTGTTCGTAACTCAGAGCTGTTTCTAATATGCTCAAGGTGGTTTTTCATAGTTTTGAGGGCTAAGAGGATCTTGCTCATAGCCTTTTCGGGGATGCAGTTGCTATCAAGAGACTCCTTCATTCCTATATCTATTTCTCACTAATTCCTACCACCCAGTCCACCAACTCCACACCCATTTTCTAAACCCCTAAACCCATATTCTTTCATACCCATGTCACCATGCCCACTATCGTCATACCTACTACCCCGTCCTTTCAACCTCTCTTTCATACAAACCCATTTCTCCAACCCCATTTTCTTCCCCAAAAGTCATCCATAGCCTTCATTAAAGTTCCAACTCCACTCATACACGTGCATGGGAAGCATGAAATACCTGAAAAGAAGGAAAACGAACTTGAGAAAGAAATAGAGCAAGCAAAGCTATCCTCGAAGCCACCGGCGGCGAAGTGCCTCCGCCATCACCGGAACGCCAAGCAACCACAGCAATGCCACTACTTCCACGCTGAGGCTTTGAGAGAAGATGGCACGCCTTATAGAAAGTCTGATGAGGTGCCTATTAATAGAGATTTGAGCATGCATGGCAATTCCTCTATTCATCCTGGGAAC
Source organism: Vitis riparia (assembly GCF_004353265.1). Lineage (NCBI taxonomy): Eukaryota > Viridiplantae > Streptophyta > Magnoliopsida > Vitales > Vitaceae > Vitis > Vitis riparia. Next base: position 17,028,320 of record NC_048445.1, read on the forward strand.
ACGTGGCGAGCTCCATCACTGGGAGAATGGTCACATACAGTCATTCAAAGATCACAGAGATGAGGCTCAGAAGGTACCAGCCAATTCACCAGTTTACGGACAAACCCAACAGTCCCTTAGTGCCCAGACAGGTTATGCCCAGCTTGCTCCTGTGCAGTCTGGTTATCCCCATTCTCAACAGTCGTCTGCTCAATCTGGGTATGCTTAGACCGATTCCAGTTCTCAGCGAGTCGCTCCGCCCAGTTGTGGAACAGCAGCTGGTCAGTCAGGGTATGGAGGACCTTCGCCTTACAGTGCACCACATCGTGACTCTTACAATGTCGAGAAGGTTGATGCGCGCGTTCATCACTCAACATGCATGAATTAGAAATTTCTTTTGGGATTTATCAAGTCAAAACTGAAGAAAGAGTCTCATGAGACAAGTTAAAGTATGATGATGCAGGAAGAGTAAATCAAGTAAGACTCACCATATGGGGCAACTTGACTTTTATCCTTCCAGGTTGGCAGAGACTCAACATGACACAGGGTCCTAATCAAGGTCTGCTTTCGTCCAATTGCTCAATCCTGCACACATCCATGAGATCAGTAGTGAAGATAAGAGGAGGTCAAGAATGTAGATGAACGAGAATCATCATTGAAGCGTTCGGTTGAATAGTGGAGTTATCATGAGATCAAAAGGCTTATGGCTTAGTGACAATAGTTGTGACATGGACAGATGAGGGGACATGAAAGACCAGACTTGGGAGATGAAGCCCACGTTTCTATCGAGGACTATTTTAATTGATTCCATCAAGGTTCTCACGTATGAGTTATGGATGGCAATGAATACCTTTATTACGTTGGTTCATGGGACCAACAATCATTGGTTATATTAATGATGGAACGTTGATGGTTTTGGTTGAAGTAATGAAGAAAGGAAAAATGCTTTGGTGTCCCTGCCTTCTAGAAAATGTTCTGACCAAGATAGTTATATTCGTGTTATGGCAAGCCAGGCCCCACAACACTACTGTCGTGCTATAGATCCCTCCAATCATTGAATTTGGTGTCCTAGCTAATGGTCAGTCTGCTGATCTCATCCAATGAAGTACCAGGAGCCATACTGCTAAAGACATCAGATTCGGGGTTGAGGTTCGAGCCTTAATGCTACAGTAAAAAATATTTGTGCAAGCCTTGTGAAACTGGTTGCAAATACCACTAATAATGTAGCAAGAGATGGTACCGTTTGTGCTACAGTCCTTACCCGAGCGATGTTTACTGAAGAGTGCAAATCGGTACCTGCTGGAATGAATGCTAAGGGATCTCGAACAAGGATATCATGGAACGCTTCTGACCTCATCTACCAACTTTGACAGCCACTTCTACCAGTACCTGTGAATTATTCTGAAGCTGAGACCATTAGGGCTGCATTAGTAGTTGCAAAAGCAAAGAAAATTAATGGAGATGTTGAACGAATACAGGACAGTGGTGATGGGATAAAGACTGTCCCAACTGGGAAACAGAACTCCACTTTGATCATGCCTGAATCAGCTATGTTGAGCGGCATTCCGCATGGAGTTTGGTTGCATCACAGAGTTGTTATGGTAGCTGCAGAAACTGGGAGTGCTTTGGATTATATGGTTAGACAGCTTTCAATTGACCAGTTTGAAAATGCCAGTGGGCATGCTAAAAGTAATTGTTTGTGAAGGGTAGAGGTTGGTTAGAAATCAGAGCAATTTTGGACTGTTGTGTTCAATTAATATCGGGTTTGATTTTCTTTGGGCGTTGCGTGGAGTAAGAATTTTTGAAGAGATGGGTTTCAGAGGTACAACAGAGGGATCTTGGACCTTTTATAGTCAAATGACCATCGTTGACTTCCTTCGTCATGTTGACAAAAATCGAATATTCAGTGGGTGACGTCTTCTTCATCTTCGCATGGCCAAGCTAATTTTTGCCACTCATTCCATCAACCCATACCTTATTTCTCTCACCATGCATAGCCTCAAAAGTCATCCATAGCTTTTTTTTTTTTTTAAGTTCCAAGTTCACCCATTCTACCCTCCACCTAACCCGTTTGATTCATACCTACTAAACCATTCATACCCATTTCCTGCACCACGTATCCTTCACATTCATCTACCCACTTTTCTCTCTAAACCTCCATGCCTTTGTTCTAATGCAAGCTCCATTCCGTCATCAATCTCTGAAACCCAAGAAATCTGTAAACCATCCTTGGTAACATACACTATCCTCTTGGCTGCCTTGACCCTCCAGAAGCACTTCGTTTCCTTTCATTCAATTATCTCTCAGGTGGTGAAAGTTTGGTTCCGGGTCAGTGAGGGAATGTAGGGGAATCTATTGGTACCGAAATTGATGAAGGTGTCTTGCGTGCACACAGATTTGAATTTCTTGCTGTTATGATGGCGGAATCAGCAATATAGTTCCAGTAGCAGTGAGTTTATCATTAATTGATGTCCAACCAAAGGAGATAGGAATTCCCACTAAGGCTTATTATGCTGTTGAGGAAGTGAAAGAGAGTGCAACCCAGAAAAGCCAATATAGTTCAAGCAACTGACTCACTACTGAATCTGGTGTTAGAGCTGAAGCAGATTGCAATCTTGTCAGGATTTGCATCCCTTACTGACCACGTATATCAAAGAGAGGCACCTGAAGTCATTTCCTTTTCTACGTGTTTAAGGACTCAAAATGATGAGGCATTTTCTTTCAAGAGCTCTCATGCTGACTTTTGGTTATGATCATCCTGCATATGAATGCTCCAAAACTGTGGACAAGAATAAGCCAGTAGCAAGCCAATATCAAGTAAACTGGAAGCAGAAAATGCAAATGCATATTCTCCTCAGAAAGTGACTGTCATTGAGGAAGCAATCCGGGTTGAGGATGATGAATTTTGTGAGGAAGAATATTCATGTGGTTTATAGTTTTGCTTCAGTTGCTTATCAAAGACATACTCTCCTTGTTCCTGTTTGATATGGGAGTTTTGAACCAAGAAGCACCGAGATGAATCAGAAACAGTCAATTGGATCACAATTCCTTGTCCAAAGTGTCACAGACCTGTGTAGTAGGTGGAACTAGAACCGGTGAGGGGGCAATACTAAATACATCTCTGGGCCCCATTCCTACCAGGCCACGCATGGCCACCTTCAGTATGGGCCACCGTTGAGCCGCGTGTCCCCTCCCCTCTGTTTCATCCTTGTTAGGTTTTTTTTCATAAATAATCTCATACTCCCATTTCTCACATCTTTTTCAAATTCAAGCTTTTAAACCCTTTAAATAATTTTAGCTTCTTCAAATTCTCATCCTTAGGGTTTTAGGTCCTAAAAATCACATTTTTAATAAAACTTGGTTGCCATTTTGTTTCCGGCAAGCCACTTCTGACTTTTCTTTGATTTTCAAAATGTTTTAAAATAAGTGTGAATTTATTTTCCGTAATTCCGAGTAATGGAATTTATGGAATTGATTCATGCTAAAATAAACGGGTTTTGGTGGGGGCCCAACATCAAATGAATTTTCTTTAAAATAAAAGTGAATTTTGAGTGAAGTGTCATGCATGCCTTTGATGATTTCGCATTCAATTTAGTGACATGTGAGCTATGTTATGCTATTTATTGTGCACTAACCTTTTTCCTTGATAGCGCATGATGATTCGTTGCCCAGGTACGCGCTCACTCTCACTCTGGTTAATTCACATGCATTTTTCGACTCTCATACGTGCATGATTGATTCGAGTATTCATTGATTTTCACATTGATTGCCACGTAAGCTTCATTTTATTAGTAGAGACCCGTCTTTAGGGACTTAGAGGGGTGCTACGGTCTTTACCGTACCTTCCCGATAAGTAACCTGACCCCCGGACCCGATCCGGTTTTTCACAGACCGCCTTTTCCAAAATAAGGAGTCGCTCTTAGGGTTTTTCTTTCTTATTTTGTTTACCCTTTAAAAATAAAACAAAAATAAGTGGCGACTCCAAGTCATTTTCAAATAATCAATAAAAATCAATTTTTTTTAAAATAATAAAAATTGAGCTCGCCATCGAGTGGGAAACGCATGAGCACGAAATGCGGGGTCCACAGTTATGTTTCAGTATGTTCATGAACCAATCACATTTCTAAGTGGTCATTGAAAAAAAATCCTTTGTTGCACTCAGTTTGCCAGCAAATGACTGCATTGGAGATACAATTCACAAGAAAACAAAATTTTATGTTTTTAAAATCAATGAATGTTTTGTATAACACAAATTTAATTTGGGAACACGTAATGTTCATGAATCCAAAATTTAACGCGTGTAATAAAAAGATTTAATTGTTTTTCATTAGGGGTGTTTGGCACATGAGAATAAAGAATGAAAATGAATATTTTGTTTTCATTCTTATTTTTTGGTAAATGAAAATTAATTTGGTGATTCCATTTCTGGCATTTGGATTAGTTTAAGAATTCAAAATTGAAATGATTATTTATTTTCATTCTAATATTTGATAATAATAATAGGGATGAAAATGAAAAAGAAATAAATTGATAATAATAATTTTACATATAATGTAAAATAATTTTTTATTTTTATTTAAAGTAAAAAAATTTTGAGAACTTTTTTTGTTACTAAAGAATAAGATTCAAAAAAAAAAAAAAAAAAAGTTTTGGACCTAGTGGGGCCTTGAAATTCACCTTGAGTACATATAAGTGACATAATTGACACGAAAGATATGAAATTATAAGAGACAAAAATACTCATGAAGATAAAACTTCAGATTTTTTAAAAAGCTAGCTAGTTGACTTGGAAAAGACCCTAATTTTTTATTTGATTAAATAGAAGAAAATGTTATTTACAAAATATCTTTCAATCTTTTTTTGTTGACAGAAACCAATTTCTATTTGAATTAGAAAATATTTATAAAAAAAAATTAACTTATGTTTAAAAAAAAAAAACTCTCAAAATTATTTAGAAAAGCATTACAATTTATTTTTTAAAAAAGTTATCCCTGTTTTAGACTAAACAAATATTTTAAATTAATTATAAAAAAATAAGAGAAAAAAAAAGTTCAAATTTATTAAAAAAATGTGATTTCAAATTCTAAAAAAAAGATTTATTTAAAAATAATAATTTATTAAAAGAAAAACTCAATTTATTAAAAAGGGAAATTCGATTTTATTATTATTATTATTTTTTTTTTGCTTTTCAATTTTATTATAAAAATGGTATTTTTTTCTACTTTTATTATATAAAAAAAACCGTTTTTCAAATTTTATTTTGAAGAGTTTTATTATTATTATTTTTTTAAGTTTTTGATATGATTTTCAACTTGGATTTTGTGTTGTGGTTTTTTCACCATCAATAAAGGGCATTTCAAGAAATATTGAAGTTCAATATCATTCTTTTCAATTTTCATACTTTTTTGGGCTTTAAATGGACAGGTTTTATGAAACTAATTGGTCCAAAGCACAATTTTCCTTCAAAAAAAAAAGAAAGTTTTATTATGGGATGAAAATGAATGAGGGCTCAATGAATGAAATTTAAGGGTAAAATAATAATTTTATATTATTTTATATATTTTTTATGAGATGAATAAATCAGAATATCACTTACTTATGAAAAATTGAAATATCACTTATAAGTGAGATTTGATTTCTATTAGAATTATTTTTTATTTTATTCTTACTTTTATAAAAATGATCCAAACATAGGAATGAGAGAGGGAATGAATGAAATGTTTATTCTCACTCCTCGTTCTCACGTACCAAACACCCTATAAGTGTAATGCAATAAATACTTTATCATAAGTTATATATTTAAGTTGTGTTTAGTCAGTGGGATAGGATAAGATATGTATATTCTAGAATATTATATCTTAAGATATGATTTCCAATTAAATACGATACTATTGATACATTATATATATATAATTTTTATATATTATATATTAATATTATTTTATAATTTTTTTAGTTTTTATTTTTTAATCATAAATTTAATTTATAATAAAAAATTTATTTTATAAAATGAATATATTAAAAAATAAAATAAAATTGATAAAAAGTAAATTTTTTATACATGAGATATATATCCCATAAGATTAATATATCATAAAAAAATATTAAAAAAATGGATAATATATCTCACTATTTATCTTTATCTCATGTCTAATTAAACATAATATATGCATGATAAGTAATAAGATAACTTATCTCATATAATTACCAACCATAACATAGGATATGATATAATATTTAATTTTTTTATCATATTTCATATTATATCATGTCAATCAAACATTACTTTAAGTAAATTTTTTTTTTTTAAAAAAAAAAGCTAATCAAGTTAATAACTAATCGGAGTGTAATTAAAAAAAAAACCATTTTCTTTTAAAAATCTAAAAAGAATAATAATACATATTAAATTATTAAATGAGAGTTGTCCGAGTATTTGAGATCAGGCTAAAAGAACTCGTGTATTAAAAATGACGGCGTAAGTCCGTACACTCGTCAAATTGAGTTACACTAACCTCTCTTATTTCAACCCTATCTCCAACCCATCTCATGAGTCATGTCAATTGACAAGTAAATCTTATAATATGAATCACTAAATCATGTTAAGCTGGATTACAACGGTTGACTTTCACTAAATTATGTTAAGCTGGATTACAACGGTTGACTTTCTTGCCTCTCTTCTTACTACAACAAAATAAAATATCACCACGAATTGTCTCCCAGCTTCTGAGAGTCGCACCAGCCAAGGTTTTTCGATTTGATGGGTACGTCGAAAATATATTAATATAAAATATTGGTTAATTTATAATTAATCAAAACTTATAAAAATATAAAATAAAACTCTTATAAATAAAATTAAAAATATAATAAATATTTTAAAATTATTTTATTAAAGAAATTAATATATATATATATATATATATATATTAATTATTAAATTATATAAAATCTTATTCAATAATAATATTATGATATTTAATTATAATATGTTTAATTTTAAAATATATTTAATATTAAAATTATAATATATTTAATTAATATATTAATGATATTAAAAACTTTTTACTACTTAATTAAATGAAAAAAAATTATTTACATATAAAATAATTATAATTAATTTGTTTTTTAAATGGTTATTTTAATATTTTGTGTATATAAAAACTTTTAATATATATATATATATTAATGTATGATAATTAATAAAGAGCAAGCAGCAACAAAACAACCCATTTTGAACGGTACAATAACTTATTTTATTGAGCTTTGATTCGGTCAACATGGAGCTTTGACCCATGTTGATAGTTGATATTTCCGTTGAAAATATAGTATCCATATGTATTGATACACCGATATTTCGACGATATATCACTAAAAAATTGACATATTTGAATAAGTGATACCAAGATATCTCATGCCCTATCATAATAAATGTTTAACTAGCATGGCACCGAGATATGTCATGCTGGGAGCCAGCACCAAGTTTTGTGAACCCCAATTAGACTTGTACGTCTTGGCTGCGGGCTTCTCAAGTACATATGAGAATTTATAATCATGAGGGTTTTGATTTCAACAAGGTATATTTTATTAAGTAAAGAAAGAAGGGCAGCTTCCTTGAGCTTTCAATCCCAATTTGCAGATTTTACACCAATTCAACGCACCAAATTTAGAGTCAGACTTGACAGCCTTTCAAAGGCGCGGAGGCATAGAATATTCCTGACCTAAAACATGTGAGAGCCTTTTGACTGACAACACAACCCTAGTAGCTTTCTTTGAAACTTTCCACAACACCGTGTGTCTTCGGTAAAAGACTCAACCGTACTAAGACCTTGACCTAGCAAACCAGGGTTTACGTGGAAAACTGGGGCCATTCTCATCAGAAACAAACTATAAATTGCCTTTCATGAAATCATGCCATGGCATAAATGGGCCGGTTTTGTAATATCCTCTTCTTCCTTTGTGCCATCACCATTCACCTTTCACTCGGTACTGCTCAAGTGCTATTCATTTTCAAAAAACATGCGTGTGTAGATTCAGGTAATTACAGCGCCAACAGCACATACTCCACTAGCCTTAACATCGTCCTCTCTTCTCTGTCTGCTAATGCTAGCCGCCCCGACAGGTTTTACAACACCACTGCCGGCCTGAGCCCTGATGACAGGGTTTATGGCATCTTCCTATGCAGAGGGGACACCAAACCCCAGCTATGCCAAGATTGTGTCAAGGCTGCCAGTGAGGACCTAGTAATCGGTGCCCAAACCAGAAAGAGGCAATCATATGGTTTGATGCGTGCATGGTGCGGTACGCCAACCGTGCCATATTCTCCTACATGGAACAAAGGCCTAGAGCGTCTGCACAGAGTCCAACTGCTATCGACTCAGACTCGGATGAGTTTAATAGGATTTTGGGAGATTTGATGGACAGGCTGGTGACAAGAGCCGTCTCAGGATCTCCTCAGGACATGTTTGCTATTGAAGAAGTGAAAGTAACAGATTTCGCGAACTTGTATGGATTGGTGCAGTGCACTCCAGATATATCTCAACATTTCTGTAATGTTTGCTTGAGAAATGCATTAGGTAATATTCCAACGTGCTGTGGCGGGAGGGAGGGTGGAAGAGTTCTTGCACCGAGTTGCACTATAAGATATGAATCAGGCCCCTTTTTCGAAACCAATGGAACAACAGTGCCATCGTCTCCTCCTGCGACTTCATCTTCGCAGCCACCAACCATCCCTCCTGGTAATTAATTTTTCTTCTCTCTTATTATCTTTTTTTATCATTATATAGAAATGTAGAAGAAAAAAAAAACATTATTAAATTAAAAATGTATTTTTTTAAAAAAAAAATCTTAGAAAATCTTTTAATATTTTAATATTTTCCCCATTTTTTAATATATTGATATAATTTAATAAAGTATGAGATTTATTTTTTTATTTGAAATCTAAATAATTAATTATTTAATGCAATATAATCAATGTTCTTTAAAGTTGTTGCAATAAATAATTAATAGAAAAACAAACGTAAAAGAAAAGTTTAGTATGCCAGATTTGACTCCTTGTGAGTGACTATGGTAAAGAAAGGTTTCTATCAAGGATGAGGTGGAATAAGCTTTAAAAAAAGCTCAGTCCATTGTCATTTTCTGGAATAGTCTTTCCTCTCTACATTTCATTCTCAAAGCCAATGCTATATATTAACAAACTTAATGTTGTATATTCTTTTAAAATTCAAAAAATTAATAAAAATTCTTTTAAAAAATTAAAGTTGGTTGATGACTTTACTTGCTTACAATAGTTATAGATTGACCCTCATATGGCATAAACAAGACATGAATTTTATGATATCAACACTCTTGTTTTAAAGTTTCCTTTAGGAGTGCTGTTAAAAGGTCAGTCGTTCTAAATTTATCAAGGCAATGAATACATATGTGCCCAAGTTTTTGCTGCCTGCACTGTACAATATCTTAAACTCCATCCACTATTTGATCAGGAATTTAGAATAAAAGCAGCAAGGAGGGACTGCTATTCATGCATCGTAGTAATTAAATTTTAATCAACAAAACAATTGTGAAATTCGTGCAGGAAAGAGGAGTAAGATATCCAGAATTGTCCTGACTACGGCGGTTCCTACAGTAATAGTTGTGCTTATCATTCTCATATGGTTTCTTGTGAGGTGGAATCGCAAAGAGAAAGTTGAAAGTAAGTTCATAAAGCTTCTCATTTCTCTAGTTAATGTTCTAAATGTTACTAAAGCTTACATAATGTACAACCAAAACTCTCATTGATATAGTCCTTTTTGTGAAGATGATGAAATTATAAGTGTGGAATCCTTACAATTCAACTTTAGTACTATTAAAGTTGCAACAAACAATTTTTCAAATATGATTGGAAGGGGTGGATTCGGTGATGTTTACAAGGTAAAATATATTTGCAAACTCATAGATTAGCTTATCACTTTCAATCTTGACTTAATCTTATGTATATTTAGGGAGTACTTTCAAATGGACAAGAAATAGCGGTGAAGAGGCTATCAAAGAAAACTGATCAAGGTGAACCAGAGTTTAAAAATGAAGTTCTACTATTGGCCAAACTTCAACATAGGAATTTGATTAGACTCCTAGGTTTTTGCCTAGAAGGAGAGGAGAGACTTCTCATTTATGAGTTCCTGCTCAATTCAAGCCTTGATCACTTCATCTTTGGTAAGAATCCTTTTTTTTTTTTTCTTTTATTGAAACTATTTCTAATTCGAAGCTTCTATTGACTTGTAAATAGTAAACACTACTCATTTGAGCTCTACGTTATTGTATGTACATATGGACATCAAGATCCTGCTAAAAGGGTATGTTTGGACTGGGAGAGGCGTCATAGAATCATAAAAGGCATTGCACGTGGACTTCTATACTTACATGAAGATTCTCATCTTCGAATAGTCCATTGTGATCTCAAAGCTAGCAACATCCTTCTAGATGAAGATATGAATCCTAAAATTTCAGATTTTGGTATGGCAAGGTTGTTTTCAATGGATGAATCTCATTCTAAGGCGAGTCGAATTGCAGGAACCTAGTAAGTAAATCATTCCAAAGCTATTGAATATTAAATATTATGATGTTCTTGTTATTGATGTCAAAGAAAATGATTTGTCTTAAGAAATAGGACAGTTCTTGCATGCATAATAGAGAGACATCTTTTCTATGTAAAAGAACATATATTGAGTACTTTGAAAATAACTTTACCTTCAAGAGCTCTTTTGGCAATGGATTTGAATTAAGGTCTAATTCATCATGTTATGCAGTGGATATATGGCTCCAGAATATGCACATCAAGGTCACTTCTCTACTAAGTCGGATGTATATAGTTTTGGCGTATTAATTCTAGAAATTGTAAGTGGCCAAAAGATTTGTTTTGATAATGGAGAGGAGTTAGAGCACCTTGTAACCTATGTAAGTATGCACATGGACAGAATACATTTCTTCATCGCCTGAAAAAGGAAATTACAATCCAGAGTACTAACCAATATTCTAATATATGAATTCTTGCAGGCTTGGAGACATTGGAATGGAGGGAGGCTTGTAGATATTGTCGATCCAATTTTGGGGACTAATTTAAGAAATGAAATAATAAGATGCCTTCACATTGGGTTACTATGTGTACAAGAAAGTGTAGCTAATAGGCCAACAATGGCATTGGTTGTTTCCATGCTCAACAGCTATTATCTCCCTCTTCCCAGTCCCTCACGACCTGGATTTTTAATGCAAAGTAGCACACAGATAGCGGGGCACCACTTTACGGTGAATGAAGTTTCAATTACTGTTTTATATCCTCGATAAATTCCAATTTGTGTAAGATCATTAGATATATTGTAACTAGTCATCATATATATTGCAATTAATTGTGGATATGTCCTTTTGTATTATTTATTTGATATTGATCTTTTACAAACATCTTAGCATGGAAAGGTCAATACAATTCAAAGTTCTCTTCATAAAGGTACTGTCACGCCCCAAGACCCACTCCAAGGGCGTGACGGTCATTTCACACCTCAAACCCGAAGGCTTAAAGTGTAACCTGACCCAAACAATTATCTTGTAACTATAAGTTACCAATTACCAAATACCTGTTTAGAGTAGTGGAACAAAATTCTAAAATCTTCAAAACTAAACTTTAAAACTAAGCATCCAACAACCAAAATCCATTACTCAAATAGATTGCAAACTCAAACAATTCAAGTGCTAACAAAAATTTTCATTATCTCCAAAACTCAACTTCAAACTATCATAAAAAAATTTTAAAGTTCAATATCTAAATAGCTTCCAAAAATCAAATAATCCAAATGAACATAAACTTATAAGTTAACAATGTCCAAAAATAACATCCTAAGAAAAATCCTAATGATGAGCATTCCCCGACCTAGCCATCACTCCTCACCCGAACTAAGGGTACCTGAAAAGTAATCAACAAATAGGAATGAGCTCAAAGCCCAATAAGGAACATTAATACAATTTCATGGATCAAATATTTCATGTTCACTTGCAAAATAGGAGATATTATAACTAATTATTTTCATAAACCTTTGAGTCAGTTTTGCCAATACATTCAAAACTTTTAACTGTACAATTTCATTTCTAATTCAAATAATTTCATATCAAATTTAGTCAAAACATTCAAATCTTTTATTTACTCTGGTTATCAAACATCAAATGGTGCCCTGTTAGGTGGGACTTTTTAAATAGGTAGCTAGCCTTAAATTGTTCCTTTAATGTGGATAGATCCAAACACTACTAGTACTAGTAACCTCTAACTAAACCCCTAGAGGCTGGGGTCCAAATCAACTACATTCCCCACCAAGAAATGTAAAGGTCAACTATTATATCCCGTTAACAAAGGCCAAACAAACCAAAGTCAAACACTTATTTTAATTATTCAAATTTGCAAAGCATAATCTCTCCACATTTCTCTATTGTAAACAAAATGTAAGGTTCTAACATACTTTTCATGCAAAACATGTTTGATCCATCCATAAAATGAATAATAACTCAAAACGTTTCGAAATGATGTATATAAAATTTGTTTCTAAAAAAAAAAAAACAACAACTGCATTAATTTCCCTTACCTCAAAAGAAGTCCTCAAAAACTTAGAAGAAAAATAATTCTAGAAAATATACTCTTCACCTAACAAAGTATAAGAGAAATAACCATTACTATTTATTAAAAATTATAGGTTTGACAATCCTAAAATTTTAGGTATTCAAATTAATGTTTTTAATTATGAAAGATAATTTAATCTATTCCTATTTTAGAAAAATTAATAAATTTCTAATTCATATAAAACTTAAATTTTATTTTCAATTTATTTCTTAGGACACAACATAATTTAATTAAACTACAATTTATTCTACTAATTAAATTTTATGCTACTTATTAACTTACACTCATCATTAGTATAATAATATTGATAACATTTATTCTCTCACTTTCAGTTTTTTTTTCCCCACTAAACATAAACTGTATCTCCAATAATTTTCCATTATTGCTAACATAATAATATATATAACCACCAAACACCATCCGTACACATCTTCCTTTATTATTAATATTACTATATATTTTTTTTCTTTTCACCATTCTTCATTTTCCACAAGCATGCATTTTTTTAAAAAAAAAAAAAAACTTCATCCAGTGCACACGCGTTCTCTTTCTTTCTCTTTTTTTCCCTAATATTTTCTAATCCCTTAAGCCACATATAACAATATATTTATTTACTCATTTATTTTTATTTTTAAAAAAAAATTCATTACTTAGATCTATTCCAGAGAATCATTTTTTTTTTTTCAAAAACTTAAAATTTCCCAATTTCTAACAATAAAACCACCAATAATCCTAAATTTCCAATATTTTGATATTAAAACAAATTTTTAAAAAATAACTAACCCTAATCTAAATTATTTTTTTTTCAAAGAATAACTAGTTGTTCAGAACTAACTAACAAATATAATATATTAATTTAGGGTTAGAATCTTACTTGGAAAAACTTGAACTTCAACTCTTAATCTCTAACCTTTGAGCCATACGATCTCCAATTCTCTACTTTTAGGTCATAAGGTTTTCTAAATGAAGAAGACAAGAGGAAAAATCCAATTTATACCTAGGACTTTTAATTGTAAAAGGACTCTTTCATCCTTAATGAATTTAATTAATTACTTAATTACTTTATAAATTACTATTTTGCCCCTAGATTAAATTTTGGGGTGTTACCTCCTCCACTCCTTAAAAAAAGTTTAGTCCTCTAAACTTGGCATACCTAAGTCTTGAAAAAGATGTAGGTGCTTTTCTCTCATCTCCTCTTCTAATTCCCAAGTGGCTTCTCGAATACTGTGATTGCTCCATTGGATTTTTACTAACTTAACAACAACATGACGTAGTACCTTGTCCATCACATCCACAATATGAATGGGCACCTCTTCATAGGTCAAGTCCTCAGAAATTTGAATAGGCTCCAACTCCACAACATGAAAGGGATCATAAATATATTTCCTCAAAGTCGAAACATGGAATATATTATGAATCTTAGATAGAGTTGGGGGTAAGGCCACTTTATAAGCCAAAGGGCCTACTCTTTCTAATACCTCAAATGGTCCCACAAAATGAGGACTGAGTTTCCCTTTTCTTCCAAATCTCATTATAGACTTCATAAGTGAAACTTTCAAGAAAACATGATCACCCACCTCAAACTCCAAATCTCGTTTGCAATTATCAGCATAACTCTTCTGTCTACTTTGTACTGCTTTCAATGTTTCTTTAATTAAAAAAACCTTTTCAACAGTCAACTGCACAAGTTCAGGCCCCAAAAGTTTCTTTTCTCTAACATCATCCCAACAAACAAGAGATCGACATCTCATACCATATAACGACTCAAAAGGTACCATTCTAATGCTAGCTTGAAAGCTATTATTATAGGCAAACTCCACTAAGGGCAAATAATCATCCCAATTACCTTTTAGGTCCAAGGCATAAGTTCTCAACAAATCTTCCAAGACTTGAATTACCCTCTCTGATAGACCATCAATTTGCGGATGAAAAGCAGTACTAAAACTCAACTTAGTACCTAATGCTTTTTGTAAACTATGCCAAAATCTAGAAGTGAAATGAGGATCTCTGTCAGATGCTATAGAAACAGGTACACTATGCATTCTCACAATCTCCTTAATATAAAGAGAAGCTAAGCGATCCATAGAAAAATTGACTTTCATAGGCAGAAAATGAGCAGACTTTGTTAGTCAATCCACAATTACTCAAATAAGATTATTACCCCTTAAGGTTCTTGGCAACCCTATCACAAAGTCCATGGTAATATGTTCCCATTTCCATTCAGGAATAAAAAGTGGTTGTAATGATCCTACTGGTCATTGATGCTCAACTTTCACCTGTTGGCGCACCAAATATTGAGCCACAAATCTTGCAATATCCCTCTTCATACCTGGCCACCAATAATTTTGCTTCAAAAATCTATACATCTTCGTCCCTCCTAGGTGGATTCCAAACTTAGAACAATGAGCTTCCTCTAATAGCTCTCTCCTTAAATCTCCATCATTTGAGACACAAAGTCTAGTCCCAAATCTCAAAATTCCATCCCATCATCTAATAAGACAAAGTCAGGCTTACTACCCTTTTTAACTTCCTCCATAAGCTGCACTAATTGCATATCATTCTTTTTAAGGGTCTTAATTCTTCCAACCAAGTTTGGTTGCACTCTAAAGTTCGCTGCAAGAGCTCCCAAGTCCAAAACTCTTATATGGACTTGTAAACTCCTCAAATATTCCAATAATTGCCTCTAAAAACCTCTAATAGCTGCTAAGGAACTAACAGATTTCCTGCTTAAGGCACCGACCACAACATTCGCCTTTCCTGGGTGATACCGAATAATGCAATCATAGTCTTTAAGTAGTTCAATCCACCTCTTCTGTCTCATGTTCAATTCTTTTTGGGAAAATAAATACTTCAAATTCTTATGATCTGTGAATCTCTCACAAGTTTCACCAAAAAGAAAACATCTCCAGATCTTAAGAGCAAAAACCACTACAGCTAGCTTCCAATCATGAGTAGAATAATTTCGTTCATAAGGCTTCAACTATTTGGAAGCATAAGCTACAACTTTCCCATTTTGCATAAGAACACAACCCAAACCCTGACGAGAAGCATCACTATACACCACAAACCCTCATGAGCTTGAAGGGATAGTCAAAATAGGAGTTGTCACTAATATGTTCTTTAACTCTTGGAAACTATGTTCACAATCATTAGACCACTCAAACTTAACCCCTTTTTGAGTCAACCTGGTCAGAGGTAGGGCGATCTTAGAGAACCTCTCAATAAACCGCCTATAATAACCAGTCAGTCCTAAGAAACTTCGAATCTCGGTCACAGTATTAGGTCCCCTCCAATTTGACACAACATCTACCTTTCTAGGGTCAACAAAGATGCCATCCTTGGTCACCATATGCCCAAGGAAAGAGACTTTGTCTAACTAGAACTCTCACTTCTTTAGTTTAGCATACAATTGCTTATCTTTGAGAGTCTGCAATACAATACTCAAATGGCTTTCATGCTCCTCTCTACTCTTTGAGTACACCAAAATATCATCTATAAAAACCATCACAAACTGATATAGATAGGGCTTGAATACCATATTCATTAAGTCCATAAAAGCAGCAGGTGCATTAGTCAAACCAAAAAACATAACATTAAAACTCATAATGCCCATATCTAGTTCGAAAAGCAATCTTGGGTACATCTTTACTTCTAACCCTTAACTGATGATAACTAGACCAAAGATCAATCTTAGAGAACACACATGCACCCCGAAGTTGATCAAACAAATCATCAATCCGAGGAGGGCATACTTGTTCCTCACCATCACTTTATTCAACTCTCTATAATTAATGCAGAGTCTCATAGATCCATCCTTATTCTTTACAAATAAAACAGGTGTTCCCCAAGGTGAAACGCTAGGCCTAATGAAGCCCTTATATAACAACTCCTGAAGTTGAATCTTCAACTCCTTAAGCTCCATAGGTTCCATCCTATAAGGGGCCTTAGAGATAGGAGCCGACCTTGGTTCCAAATCAATGGTGAACTCCACCTACCTCTTTGGTGGCAAGCCAGGTAGGTCATCTGGAAAGACATCAGGATAGTTCCATACAATGGGTATGTTTTCCAACTTTATATCATTTTCCTCATTCACAACATAAGCTAAAAAGCCTTGACAACCTTTCCTAAGCAAAGAACTAGCTCGCAAGGCTAAGATCATACGCAATGGTTTATCCATATGCTTCCCCCCAAAACTAAAATCAGGCTGACCAGGAATGCTAAACGTCACTTTTTTCCTAAAACAATCAACAGATGCATGGTATGAAGCTAACCAATCTATCCCTAAAATCACATCAAAATCCTGGAGGTCAAGAAGTACTAAGTCAACTGTCATCTCTCTATACCCAATCATCACACAACAATCTCTAAGTATTTTATTAACCACAAAAAAATCTCCCAAAGGAGTAGCAACAAATAAATCAAAGTCCATGTTATCAATCGGCATACCCAACAAACAAGCAAAAGATATAACTAAATTAGTCGCTAAGAAGCCAAATAAGCAAATCAAAATTGTAAGGAATAAAAAGAATCAGACTAGATGAAGTTGAAACTTAAACTAATGCGTCACTCATCTATTCCCAAAGGTAAACTAAGCAAGTTCCCATCAAGATCACAACCTAGTGCTTTGATACCACTCTATCACGCCCCAAGACCCACTCCAAGGGTGTGACGGTCATTTCACACCTCAAACCCAAAGGCTTAAAGTGTAACTTGACCCAAACAATTATCTTGTAATTGGAAGTTACCAATTGCCAAATACCTGTTCAGAGTAGTGGAACAAAATTCTAAAATCTTCAAAACTTAACTTTAAAACTAAGCATCCAACAACCAAAATCCATTATCCAAATAGATTGCAAACTCAAACAATTCAAGTGCTAACAAAAATTTTCATAATCTCCAAAACTCAACTTCAAACTATCATAAAAAAAATTTAAAAGTTCAATATCTAAATAGCTTCCAAAAACCAAATAATCCAAATAAACATAAACTTATAAGCTAACAATGTCCAAAAATAACATCCTAAGCAAAATCCTAATGATGACCATTCCTCGACCTAGCCATCACTCCTCACCCGAACTAAGGGTACTTGAAAAGTAATCAACAAATAGGAATGAGCTCAAAGCCCAATAAAGAACATTAATACAATTTCATGGATCAAATATTTCATGTTCACTTGCAAAATAGGAGATATTATAACTAATTATTTTCATAAACCTTTGAGTCAGTTTTTCCAATACATTCAAAACTTTTAACTGTACACTTTCATTTTTGATTCAAACAATTTCATATCAAATTCAGTCAAAACATTCAAATCATTTATTTACTCTAGTTATCAAACATCAAATGGTGCCCAGTTAGGTGGGACTTCTCAAATAGGTGGCTAGCCTCAAATTGTTCTTTTCAGGTGGACAGAACCAAACACTACTAGTACTAGTAACCTCTAACCAAACCCTTACAGGCTGGGGTCCAAATCAATTACATTCCCTACCAAGAAATGTAAATGTCAACTATTATATCCCGTTGACAAATGCCAAAAAGTCAAAAGTCAACTATTATATTTCGTTGACAAGGGTCAAACAAACTAGAGTCAAACACTTATTTTAATTATTCAAATTTGCAAAACATAATATCTCCACATTTCTCTATTGTAAACAAAATGTAAGGTTCTAACATACTTTTCATGCAAAACATGTTTGATCCATGCATAAAATGAATAATAACTCAAAACGTTTCCAAATGATGTATATAAAAATTTGTTTCTAAAAAAGAAAAAAAATGCATTAATTTCCCTTACCTCAAAAGAAGTCCTCAAAAACTTAGGAGAAAAATAATTTTGGAAAATCTACTCTTCACCTAACAAAGTATAAGAGAAATAACCATTACTATTTATCTAAAATTATAGGTTTGACAATCCTAAAATTTTAGGTGTTCAAATTAATGTTTTTAATTATGAAAGATAAATATATTCCTATTTTAGAAAAATTAATAAATTTCTAATTCATTTAAAACTTAAATTTTATTTTCAATTTATTTCTTAGGACACAACATAATTTAATTAAACTACAATTTGTTCTACTAGTTAAATTTTATGATACTTATTAACTTGCACTCATCATTAGTATAATTATATTGATAACTTCTATTCTCTCACTTTTAGTTTTTTTTTTTTTTCACTAAACATAAACTGTATCCTCAATAATTTTCAATTATTGCTAACATAATAATATAGATAATCACCAAACACCATTTATACACATCTTCCTTTATTATTAATATTACTATTTTTTTTTCTTTTCACCATTCTTCATTTTCCACAAGCACGCATTTTTATTCTTCTTCTTCTTCTTCTTCTTCTTATTTTTTTTTTTAAAAAAACTTCCTCCTCTGCACACGCATTCTCTTTCTTTCTCTTTTTTTTTCCTAATATTTTCTAATCCCTTAAGCCACATATAACAATATATTTATTTACTCATTTATTTTTATTTATTTTTTAAAAAAATCATTACTTAGATCTATTCATCTAAGAATTTTGAATTTACCTATTTTCATTAATAGAACAATCTATATTCCTAATTTCAATATTTTGGCCTAAAAGTTTTAAATAGGTTAACCCTAGCCTAAATCAAAATCTTCCAAAGAATCATTTTTATTTATTTATTTTTTCAAAAACTTAAGATTTCCCAATTTCTAACAATAAAACCACCAATAATCCTAAATTTCCAATATTGTCATATCAAAACAAATTTAAAAAATTAACTAAAAAAATAACTAACCCTAATCTAATTTTTTTTTTTTAAGAAAAACTAGCATGTTCAGAACTAACTAACGAATATAATATATTAATTTAGGGTTAGAATCTTACCTGGAAAAACCTGAACTTCAACTCTGAATCTTTAACCTTTGAGCCATACGATCTCCAATTCTCTACTTTTGGGTGATAGGGTTTTCTGAATGAAGAAGATAAGAGGAAAAGTTCAATTTATACCTAGGACTTTTAATTGTAAAAGGACTCTTTCACCTTTAATGAATTTAATTAATTACTTAATTACTTTATAAATTACTATTTTACCCCTAGATTAAATTTTGGGGTGTTACCGCTATTCTTTTTAAGGTCATGATCCAATGTGGATTTCTTGTTTATAATAAAATAAAAGTACTTTCCCATCATTATCATACTTTTCATTTGTTGTAATATAAATCATTTTGATCTTTTTTGTTTTGCTCTGTGTTTTTTTTTGTCTTCTTTTTTGGTGTGAATCTCAAAGTATTATTAAATTGTAAATCTCAAAGTTCTAATTCTTAACTATAGGAATGACTATGTTTTTAATAAATCTCTCTCTCTTTATATAAATATATATATATATATATATATATATATATATATATATATATATATAAAATAAATTTAGAAAGTGCTCATGTATCTAACTAAATATGGGAAAAATAAAACATATGTGTAGAGTGCTTACACACTTGTGAGGAAAAGAAATAGAGGCTATTGCTTTCTCTTTGGAAGAATGGAATGAATGGGTTGGCTAATCATAAATTTAGTGCAAATGTGAGATTATCTTCTAGTTTTCTCTAGTTTATATATTCTTTCTGTTATTACTTATGATATAGTTTTCTTATACAAGTGGACATTTGTACCAATAAATACCTTATTATCATCTTGACTATAAAAGTAGTAGCCTACAAGTTCCTCTTAGATAACCTATGGACTAATATACCTCTTACCTTACTTTCAATTTGTTTACCTTCGATTTCAACACATGTGCTGGACAACCCAACATGCGAAAATATTGCAAACTAAGTTTAAGACTTGTCCACATTTCTCTAGGAGTTAAAAGTAATGACTTGAACGTCTTAAGTAAAAGAGATAAGACACTGTATCTAAAACATATCCCAAAAAGGATATGGGAAGTGATGAAAAACTTATCATCGATCTCACTATGTCCATCAAAGTTCAATTTCTTCTTTCTACTACTTCATTTGCAACGAATCCTCGAGTACACTCAATTGGACATAGTCCCATGATCCTTAAAAAGAGAATCAAACTTACTAGACATATACACACCGTCTAACTCAAATTAAAATGCCTTGATATGTTCACCTAATTGATTTTTTTATTCTACCTTAAATTTTACAAATTTATCCAAGGCATTGAATTTCATATGCATTATGTAAATATACCCAATACTCATACCCTCTTTGAATATGAACACAAAAAGGTTTACACAAGTCAATGTGAACTAAATCCAAACATTCCTTGTCTCTACATCCTTTAATAGTAAATGACCTCTTGGTCATTTTGTCATCTATAAAGAATTCACAGATTGGAAGATCCTTCAAAATTATTATGTATAATGACCCTAACTTAACCAATATTTCGACCTTATTTAGATTAATTTGTTTTGACATTAGAAACCAAATATTTGATTAGTGTTATGTTATTTTTCCTTTTAGTGAGATTTGATTATTCTCAACACTTGGAAAAGTTGTAATGAAGTTAAGGTTGCAAATGAAGTTAAGGTAAGCACATCCCCATCATGTAATCTTCACTCTCATTGAAAACCTTATAAAGAATTATAGATAGTGAGCTTTGAATCCATCCACTTTATATTCAATAATGAGAGTATGATGTGTACTTTCTTTTTTCGTAGGTAATCATTTTCCAATGTCCCATAAGCCATAAAGGAATTACTATCTAAAAGTTTGTTTTTTTTTTGTTCATTTTCTTAAACTTTCCTTATTTGGTGGTGTTGTTGTTTTTCTTTTTCTTTTCTTTTCTTTTTTTTTTTTTTTATAAAAAAGAACCTATCATTTGACTCTCATATGAACACTCTTTTGGTCTTTGAGAAATCCCAATAGTCATCCTAAAGGAATTTGATAAGGTTTCTAAGAACATATAAGCCTAGCTTGGTGTTCATAATGACCTTAAGGGTAGCCTATTTAGCTAACTTGCCTTTGTCACCAAAAATTCCTTGTAGACTAAAGAGAATATCATAGACCATGGTAATAAAATGTGTCATTATTACAACACATTATCCAAATATCCAAGTATAGGACAACTAGTTTTTTGGTCCACCTTATGCCACCTTTAATGTAACTTTTTTTCTTCCTACTGGAATTATTCATAAGGAATAGTTGGCTATAAGAAATACCTATTTTTAACTTCAATGTTATTATTGCTATATCTAGTTCACTTTCCAATCCATATAGTTAGGTTTGGTCTATTAACTAATTTTGAGAACAAAGGTGACAAAATTATACGAGATGATATCTATAACAAAAAATTAAAAGCATGCATTAAATGTTAAACATTCCAAGCAAATAATAGTTTAACAATTATAGAACTCTTATGACTACATATCCTTCGTTAGATATCCTAGTATCATAAGTATCAAACCTAGATTGGGTAAAGGTAGAAACTCTCTCAAATTGATCTTTCTACCTTAAACTTGGAAAGTTCTTAAAGCAAGATGAACATACCTTTTAGTTTAGCCTTTAGTCCATGAAAGTGAAAGTCCCTACGTTAGGTAGACCAGTTTCTTATTTTAAGTTAAGTGTATAACCAAGATCTTTGATGTCAATTTTATACTATAGAGAATCCCACTATTGGGGTGGTTTCTCCCACTACTAATATATCTAGTCTTGTTCTTAAGAAAATCCACATTCTTTGATCCTTGACTCAACCCACTGTAGGGGTAATGATGACCCAAAATTAAGATGAGTCTTAAGTTCCACATCCCTTGATGCTTGGACCTATCTACCATTGGGGTGGTAATGACCTAATCAAGATGTGCTTGATCTTGGAGCTTGTAGGCCTA
The DNA here is from genome assembly GCF_004353265.1 of Vitis riparia. Taxonomy (NCBI): domain Eukaryota; kingdom Viridiplantae; phylum Streptophyta; class Magnoliopsida; order Vitales; family Vitaceae; genus Vitis; species Vitis riparia. Next base: position 17,050,760 of record NC_048445.1, read on the forward strand.
CTTATAACCCTCTTTCATTTAAAGTGCGTTTGATAGTAATTTTAGGAAGGGTTTCTAGTCTTTCTAACACATGAAATTTTTTATCTTTCAAGTTTTAAAGATGTTAGAAACACTTCCTATAATCACTACCAAACACACTCTTAATCTTTTGATTTAATTAAGAGCTTTAAAACTTCAGTTATTACATTGATGAATGAGTCATCTTTTATGAGAAATTTAGAAAATATTTATATCCTAATTGAAGCCTAGTGTAATAGGAGAATGCAATCTTGAAATTTAACATCTTTGTAAGAGTGTTTTATGAAAATAAAAAATAAAAAAAAATTGATAATAAAAATAATCTCAAAATTTAAAATCTATTTTCATAAAATTCTCATTCTTTATATAGTTCCAATTTAATAAATATCTTCTCTAGGGTTTAGGGTTTAGGGTTTGGGGTTTAAGGTTTGGGGTTTGGGGTTTGGGATTAGGAGTTTAGGGTTTAGGGTTTGGGGTTTAGGGTTTGGGGTTTGGGGTTTGGGGTTTGAGGTTTGGGGTTTGGGGTTTGGGGTTTAAGGTTTAGGGTTTGGGGTTTAGGGTTTGGGGTTTATGGTTTAGGGTTTAGGATTTAGGGTTTAGGGTTTACGGTAACTAATGTGTATAATATATCTACAATGTGAATCAACATTCAAAAGAGCTCACAAGCATGCATAAAGGTGATTGAATTATAAAAAATATACAATAGGGTAGATTAGAGATATTCACAAAATAATTCGTGAATAAATATCTAGATGTATTATTTCATCAAGATAAAAAAAAAAAATATAGCTGGAGTACATATTCCATATGTCTAGATCACAATCCACAAACCCAAATTAATTAATTAGGTGCTAATTAATATTAAATTAAATCACGATTGGGATACAACATAGAATAATTTGCATATGACTAGAACAAAAGAGTTTACAAAATAAATGATAAGGAAATATCTAGAAGTGGAATTTCATCATGAAAAATTATGCAATATCTCCTATTTGTCTTGATTACAAACTAAAAGACCAAATTAATTAATTATGTCCCATTGAATAAGTTTTAATAAAGTCTCAATTAGTCCAAAACAAAGTATTTTTCCATGGCATACAAAGACTAATTTATTCGACTTACTTAGAGATGTGCTAAAATAACTTATTTAATATGTCTAGTTTACATGAAAAATAATCACAAAGCATGATCATACACTTATATATTTAAAATTAAATAAACAACCCCTTAACTCCAGAAAAGGACCTATACAATAAGTGAAAAAGGAAAAACTATTTTTCCTACTTGGAAGATCAATTTTGAGTGCTACAGGTGTCTAAATTGCAATTTAGAAAGTCTAAATTAAGAGAAAAATATCAAAAATAATTATAAAAGTGATAACTAATTTAGTTTTACAAAATCATTTCAGGTTTCCAAAATAGTATTGAAATTGAACCTATTGGAAGATTAATTTAGATCTCTTAATTTCAAAAGTATTTTAGGCCCAAACAAAATTCATTTCACACATTTAAAAAGTCTAGAACAATATTAAAGAATTGAAATAATTTTAGAAGACTTCTAAGTGGTCAGATTCTAATTTACAACTATGAAGGTGCCGTGGACTATCAGAAGAGGCAATAGAGAACCAATTTTTGGAAAACTTTGTAGAGATTCATTGAGTCTCTTTTTAATTTCCATGAATTCATCCATGAGTCATTAACCTCATGTGATCATGAATAATCTCACTAAGGCTAGGAATCACTCCAATGTTTGGAACTATGAACTTAATTCATGTAATGAGAAAAATGGAAAATCAATTAAAATATTTTGAAATATGTGTATTAAATGAACAAGGCAACATTATTTTTTAAAATAGGCTTCTCTTCACCTAATTGACCTAAGATGAATTGGAAATATGAACTTTGAGAATTCATTTTATTTTTAGAAACAATTAAAAAGACTTTCAAAACCATTAAAACACAAAATCATAAATCACTAAAAAAAAAAGGCACCTAAAGACAAATGTGTACATAAAAAATTGAGTGTTCAAAGTGAAATGAATTGTGACCTATTTGTGCATCTTAAAAGTGATCGGAAAATATACCCTAAAGTGAGCCAAAATTAAGCCTCTAAAGTGATCTAAACTAGCATACGAAATTGACCTAAAAGTGGAATAAACAAGTGATACAAAAATTGAGGCACATTGTGAACTCAACTAGTGCCTTATATATGTGTGGTTTGTGATGGAGAACAACAAAAATCAACTAACCTAAAAATAAAAATTAAGAGACATGAATCAATACTAAAACATAAGTACTCAAAGCCTATTTTCATGATTTTTCAATGGATTATTTTGATGTAACAAATTTAGAAGTAAAAACAACCTAATCTTAATTCTAAATTATCAACAAGCAATATTTCACATTCAAGAAACATTCAATCTATCAACATCCAAATAAACAACACTTATTTGTGGCCTATTTCCACACCCAACCTAACCTAATATATCCAAAAATCATAAAATGAAGATAATTATGAAGGACTTGAAATAAAAAATTAAAAGCATCAACTTACCTCAAATTTCTTCAAAATCTAAGCTCTAATTCTTCATCCACTCAACCTAATTATCTCTCACGCCAAAAGTGTCTTCAATGGCTCCAAAAAAGTCTAGAGAATTCTTCCAAAGTTCTCTAAAAAATTCTCGAAGTTCACTTTCTATTTTCTCTCAAATCTCTCACAAAATTCTCTCAATTTTCTCTCTAAGATTTTCTCATCATCCAAACAAGTTTTCCCAAACCTCTCTCTATTCTCAAGTTTCTCCAAAATTCTAGAAATCTCTCCAAGTCCCCCAAAAGTTCCAAGTTACCCCTCTAAAATTTTTAATTCCCCTTCTATAGTCTTCTCTAGAATTTTCTATTTCTTCCCATTGAATTTTTATTCTAGAATTTCAAAAATACTTCTAGAGAATTCTTCCCCTCACACCAAAAATATGAAAATTTCCCTCTTCTAAAAATGGCCCCTTCTAGAAAATTTCCACATGCAAGAGAACACTCCTAGAATTTTCTTTTAAGTGAATCTCATACCCACATACTCATGCTCACATAAAAAAAAAATCATGTATGAATGATCAAAATACAAATCACACACTAGAAAATTTAAAGTTATAATCACAAACAAAAATAAAATCAAGGTTAATTCACATGTAATTACAAAATTAGAAATCACTCTCATGCAACTAAAAATCCAAAAATCAAAACCATACAATTAAGAAAAAACAAAAAACAATCTCATGCACCTAAAAAAAAATCAAATATCAAATTCATGAAATTAAAAATTAAAATGTCAACCATGTGCATATCTAAAAATAAAGAATATCAATCACGTGTATCAAAATGAAAATGTCAATCATATTTAATTAAATATTGAAATATCAATCTCTCATGCAATCAAAAATCAAATAACAATCAAATACTCATCTAATCCTAAAATCTTGCAATATAAAAAAAAATCAAACCTAAATGCACTAAAATCAACAAAACTAACAAAATCCTAAACTAAAATCAGAGGACACTAATAATCACAATAAGGTTTCATAAAATCCCCTCCAAGATGTCTATAAAGGAATTTTAGAAACAACGATCAAGTAAATTATAGTGGACCACCAATGGAGACTCAATAAAAGCTAAAAAAAAAAAATCATAATTAAGTGTACAATGAGGGAGCATAAGATAAAAAAGGATAAACACTAGAAACATGTGCCAAGAGAATAAAATGGAGGTTCTACACATATCCTCTATTCTTATCCAAATTCCTCACCATCCCATGCAAACTCGGTCAAAAACACATTTTTAAACCCAAACAATTCTTTGCCCACCATGCCACTAAGCACCCCATACCTCCAAGCCTTGAACCCACCATCACCTAAGCCTTAAAGGACAAAGAAAGTTGAGATGCCATGAGTGAAAAACTCCAAGCTCTCTCCTATAATGATACATGATAGTTGGTCTCTTACGAGCCTTAACAAAACATCATTAGTTCTAAGTGTGTGTTTCAGATCAAATGAAATCCTAATGGTAGCATTGCTTGATACAAGGCTCACTTTGTAGAAAAGGGCTTTCACCAACACCTTAGCCTTGACTATCATAAGACATTCAACCTTGTGATCATGCCTACCATCATTTGGATTGTTCTTTCCATTACTCTCTCTCGGGAATGGCCAATGCATCATCTTGATGTCAACAATGCATTCCTTCATGGACATGTGCATGAAGAGATCTTCATGTCTCAGCCCCTCAACTTTATTAATAAGTTTCAGCCTCATCACGTCGCTTGTATGTTGAATATTCAGTGCAGTAATGATGATGAATGAATGGCCAGTGCCCTCTTTCTTAGGCGTTTGTGTGCCATATGAATATACATGTATGTGTAAATAATTCTGATGAAGAAATATTCCTTTGATATTAAGACTTTTGTCACAACATGTTCATAAATTGAATTATTTTGTGGATTGAAAATTAACGATAATTATTAGACTGCAAAGTATTCATTAGAGTGACGTCTGTAGTTGAGACATTAAAATTAATCATTTCCTCTATACATACACTGTATTCCTTAAAGCTTCGTAAATCTTTCTTGTCATTTGACATGCCCTAATCAAATGAAATTTTAGTGGCTAAATTTTACAAGGATTCAACCATGAGATAGACTTTTATTATGCTTCGTAAATTTACAAGGATAAATTGCACAAATCCATCTATGGTTTGAAGTAAGCACCATGGGCATGGTTCACTAAGCTTAAGACTTTTATTATGTCATTAAGCTTTCGGGCCTTATACTCTATGTTTGGCCACATAAGTCAAGTGACCTACTCTCCATAGAAGATCAAGGGTTGTTGTTCGTCCAACCGGGAAGTCACAAGTATGTCTAAAAATGTTTGGCTTGTGACACATTAGGATTTGTTGAGGTATTAAGAGTATCAGGTTTTTTTTTTTTTTTGAACTTAAAATGACTTAAAAGTGGATTTTTAAATTGAGTAGGACCACTCAAACTGCTTGGAGTGCTCAAGTGCTTAGGATCACTCAAACTCCCAAGCTGCTCAAGTAATCAATGAGTTGGCTCAAGCAGTCATGCAATTTCTACTGAGATTTTCATGCAATTTCAATTGAAAAACCTTTTAAAATAAAGACTCTTTGGGCCTTTGCTTATAAATTCCCCCCTATTAACCCCTAGAGGGTTAGAGATTGCATAAAGATTATTGAGAAACCATGTTTTCTGTAGAGAAGGTTTCCTAGAGAGAAAGCCTAAAGTGTCACACCTTTCTCAATCTCTCATTCAAGGATTTGATCTTTGAATTTTTGGCTGAAGACCATCATCCTTTCAGAGTGGCTGAAGGATCTACTAGGGAGCAATTTTTGGTTGTTGCATCATGGATGTGAATCAAGTTATAGGTACTAGAGGGTAAGTCTTCAGGATAAAGCGGTTAGGTAAATTTGTGTAATTTGATTTTGAATAGTGGATTTAGATTAACAGTCTTAGACCCTATGGTTTTTTTATCTCTACAATTAGTGTGGGGATTTTCCATGTAAAAAATTTGTGTGCCTCATTCTCTATATTTCTTTATCTTTTAATACTTGATGTTCTACTTGAATTGTCTATGATTGATTATCTTTAACATCTCGTAGGTTATCCCCAAGTACTAAAAATCATATTTTGATATACCAAAAGAGTTTAGGTATGACTCATTTAGTTATATTGAGTATTTTATATATATATATCTTAGGATAAAAGAATTGGGTATATTATATAAATATTTATTAAAAATTTTAAAGCACCCATTTACATCTATTTCATTACAAGGATGGTTATGGAAGTTACGTCATAGAGCATAAAGGAGCAAAGTTGTGTCTTGTTTGGTGCTGCCAACCTATTTTGACCAATCACAAAATTGAGGTTGGTTAAGGGTTTAAAGATTGATTGATATCTCCTATTTGAAAAATGATTTTTGATACAAAGAAAATTCTATTAACATATTTAGGAAGTCTACAACATTATGCACTTATGAGAAAAATTTTAGGAAGACTGCAAATAATCCAAATCTAATTTTTTATTCAAAATATTCGGCAAATCAACCAAATAGTCAATAGGATAC
>NC_048445.1:17057007-17127254 GCF_004353265.1 Vitis riparia
TTTTAGGTGTTCAAATTAATGTTTTTAATTATGAAAGATAAATATATTCCTATTTTATAAAAATTAATAAATTTCTAATTCATTTAAAACTTAAATTTTATTTTCAATTTATTTCTTAGGACACAACATAATTTAATTAAACTACAATTTGTTCTACTAGTTAAATTTTATGATACTTATTAACTTGCACTCATCATTAGTATAATTATATTGATAACTTCTATTCTCTCACTTTTAGTTTTTTTTTTTTTCACTAAACATAAACTGTATCCTCAATAATTTTCAATTATTGCTAACATAATAATATAGATAATCACCAAACACCATTTATACACATCTTCCTTTATTATTAATATTACTATTTTTTTTTCTTTTCACCATTCTTCATCTTCCACAAGCACGCATTTTTCTTCTTCTTCTTATTTTTTTTTTAAAAAAAACTTCCTCCTCTGCACACGCATTCTCTTTCTTTCTCTTTTTTTTTCCTAATATTTTCTAATCCCTTAAGCCACATATAACAATATATTTATTTACTCATTTATTTTTATTTATTTTTTAAAAAATCATTACTTAGATCTATTCATCTAAGAATTTTGAATTTACCTATTTTCATTAATAGAACAATCTATATTCCTAATTTCAATATTTTGGCCTAAAAGTTTTAAATAGGTTAACCCTAGCCTAAATCAAAATCTTCCAAAGAATCATTTTTATTTATTTATTTTTTCAAAAACTTAAGATTTCCCAATTTCTAACAATAAAACCACCAATAATCCTAAATTTCCAATATTGTCATATCAAAACAAATTTAAAAAATTAACTAAAAAAATAACTAACCCTAATCTAATTTTTTTTTTTTAAGAAAAACTAGCATGTTCAGAACTAACTAACGAATATAATATATTAATTTAGGGTTAGAATCTTACCTGGAAAAACCTGAACTTCAACTCTGAATCTTTAACCTTTGAGCCATACGATCTCCAATTCTCTACTTTTGGGTGATAGGGTTTTCTGAATGAAGAAGATAAGAGGAAAAGTTCAATTTATACCTAGGACTTTTAATTGTAAAAGGACTCTTTCACCTTTAATGAATTTAATTAATTACTTAATTACTTTATAAATTACTATTTTACCCCTAGATTAAATTTTGGGGTGTTACCGCTATTCTTTTTAAGGTCATGATCCAATGTGGATTTCTTGTTTATAATAAAATAAAAGTACTTTCCCATCATTATCATACTTTTCATTTGTTGTAATATAAATCATTTTGATCTTTTTTGTTTTGCTCTGTGTTTTTTTTTGTCTTCTTTTTTGGTGTGAATCTCAAAGTATTATTAAATTGTAAATCTCAAAGTTCTAATTCTTAACTATAGGAATGACTATGTTTTTAATAAATCTCTCTCTCTTTATATAAATATATATATATATATATATATATATATTATATATATATATATAAATAAATTTAGAAAGTGCTCATGTATCTAACTAAATATGGGAAAAATAAAACATATGTGTAGAGTGCTTACACACTTGTGAGGAAAAGAAATAGAGGCTATTGCTTTCTCTTTGGAAGAATGGAATGAATGGGTTGGCTAATCATAAATTTAGTGCAAATGTGAGATTATCTTCTAGTTTTCTCTAGTTTATATATTCTTTCTGTTATTACTTATGATATAGTTTTCTTATACAAGTGGACATTTGTACCAATAAATACCTTATTATCATCTTGACTATAAAAGTAGTAGCCTACAAGTTCCTCTTAGATAACCTATGGACTAATATACCTCTTACCTTACTTTCAATTTGTTTACCTTCGATTTCAACACATGTGCTGGACAACCCAACATGCGAAAATATTGCAAACTAAGTTTAAGACTTGTCCACATTTCTCTAGGAGTTAAAAGTAATGACTTGAACGTCTTAAGTAAAAGAGATAAGACACTGTATCTAAAACATATCCCAAAAAGGATATGGGAAGTGATGAAAAACTTATCATCGATCTCACTATGTCCATCAAAGTTCAATTTCTTCTTTCTACTACTTCATTTGCAACGAATCCTCGAGTACACTCAATTGGACATAGTCCCATGATCCTTAAAAAGAGAATCAAACTTACTAGACATATACACACCGCCTAACTCAAATTAAAATGCCTTGATATGTTCACCTAATTGATTTTTTTATTCTACCTTAAATTTTACAAATTTATCCAAGGCATTGAATTTCATATGCATTATGTAAATATACCCAATACTCATACCCTCTTTGAATATGAACACAAAAAGGTTTACACAAGTCAATGTGAACTAAATCCAAACATTCCTTGTCTCTACATCCTTTAATAGTAAATGACCTCTTGGTCATTTTGTCATCTATAAAGAATTCACAGATTGGAAGATCCTTCAAAATTGTTATGTATAATGACCCTAACTTAACCAATATTTCGACCTTATTTAGATTAATTTGTTTTGACATTAGAAACCAAATATTTGATTAGTGTTATGTTATTTTTCCTTTTAGTGAGATTTGATTATTCTCAACACTTGGAAAAGTTGTAATGAAGTTAAGGTTGCAAATGAAGTTAAGGTAAGCACATCCCCATCATGTAATCTTCACTCTCATTGAAAACCTTATAAAGAATTATAGATAGTGAGCTTTGAATCCATCCACTTTATATTCAATAATGAGAGTATGATGTGTACTTTCTTTTTTCATAGGTAATCATTTTCCAATGTCCCATAAGCCATAAAGGAATTACTATCTAAAAGTTTGTTTTTTTTTTTTTGTTCATTTTCTTAAACTTTCCTTATTTGGTGGTGTTGTTGTTTTTCTTTTTCTTTTCTTTTCTTTTTTTTTTTTTATAAAAAAGAACCTATCATTTGACTCTCATATGAACACTCTTTTGGTCTTTGAGAAATCCCAATAGTCATCCTAAAGGAATTTGATAAGGTTTCTAAGAACATATAAGCCTAGCTTGGTGTTCATAATGACCTTAAGGGTAGCCTATTTAGCTAACTTGCCTTTGTCACCAAAAATTCCTTGTAGACTAAAGAGAATATCATAGACCATGGTAATAAAATGTGTCATTATTACAACACATTATCCAAATATCCAAGTATAGGACAACTAGTTTTTTGGTCCACCTTATGCCACCTTTAATGTAACTTTTTTTCTTCCTACTGGAATTATTCATAAGGAATAGTTGGCTATAAGAAATACCTATTTTTAACTTCAATGTTATTATTGCTATATCTAGTTCACTTTCCAATCCATATAGTTAGGTTTGGTCTATTAACTAATTTTGAGAACAAAGGTGACAAAATTATACGAGATGATATCTATAACAAAAAATTAAAAGCATGCATTAAATGTTAAACATTCCAAGCAAATAATAGTTTAACAATTATAGAACTCTTATGACTACATATCCTTCGTTAGATATCCTAGTATCATAAGTATCAAACCTAGATTGGGTAAAGGTAGAAACTCTCTCAAATTGATCTTTCTACCTTAAACTTGGAAAGTTCTTAAAGCAAGATGAACATACCTTTTAGTTTAGCCTTTAGTCCATGAAAGTGAAAGTCCCTACGTTAGGTAGACCGGTTTCTTATTTTAAGTTAAGTGGATAACCAAGATCTTTGATGTCAATTTTATACTATAGAGAATCCCACTATTGGGGTGGTTTCTCCCACTACTAATATATCTAGTCTTGTTCTTAAGAAAATCCACATTCTTTGATCCTTGACTCAACCCACTGTAGGGGTAATGATGACCCAAAATTAAGATGAGTCTTAAGTTCCACATCCCTTGATGCTTGGACCTATCTACCATTGGGGTGGTAATGACCTAATCAAGATGTGCTTGATCTTGGAGCTTGTAGGCCTACTTATAACCCTCTTTCATTTAAAGTGCGTTTGATAGTAATTTTAGGAAGGGTTTCTAGTCTTTCTAACACATGAAATTTTTTATCTTTCAAGTTTTAAAGATGTTAGAAACACTTCCTATAATCACTACCAAACACACTCTTAATCTTTTGATTTAATTAAGAGCTTTAAAACTTTAGTTATTACATTGATGAATGAGTCATCTTTTATGAGAAATTTAGAAAATATTTATATCCTAATTGAAGCCTAGTGTAATAGGAGAATGCAATCTTGAAATTTAACATCTTTGTAAGAGTGTTTTATGAAAATAAAAAATAAAAAAAAATTGATAATAAAAATAATCTCAAAATTTAAAATCTATTTTCATAAAATTCTCATTCTTTATATAGTTCCAATTTAATAAATATCTTCTCTAGGGTTTAGGGTTTAGGGTTTGGGGTTTAGGGTTTGGGGTTTGGGGTTTGGGATTAGGAGTTTAGGGTTTAGGGTTTGGGGTTTAGGGTTTGGGGTTTGGGGTTTGGGGTTTGAGGTTTGGGGTTTGGGGTTTGGGGTTTAAGGTTTAGGGTTTGGGGTTTAGGGTTTGGGGTTTATGGTTTAGGGTTTAGGATTTAGGGTTTAGGGTTTACGGTAACTAATGTGTATAATATATCTACAATGTGAATCAACATTCAAAAGAGCTCACAAGCATGCATAAAGGTGATTGAATTATAAAAAATATACAATAGGGTAGATTAGAGATATTCACAAAATAATTCGTGAATAAATATCTAGATGTATTATTTCATCAAGATAAAAAAAAAAAAATATAGCTGGAGTACATATTCCATATGTCTAGATCACAATCCACAAACCCAAATTAATTAATTAGGTGCTAATTAATATTAAATTAAATCACGATTGGGATACAACATAGAATAATTTGCATATGACTAGAACAAAAGAGTTTACAAAATAAATGATAAGGAAATATCTAGAAGTGGAATTTCATCATGAAAAAATTATGCAATATCTCCTATTTGTCTTGATTACAAACTAAAAGACCAAATTAATTAATTATGTCCCATTGAATAAGTTTTAATAAAGTCTCAATTAGTCCAAAACAAAGTATTTTTCCATGGCATACAAAGACTAATTTATTCGACTTACTTAGAGATGTGCTAAAATAACTTATTTAATATGTCTAGTTTACATGAAAAATAATCACAAAGCATGATCATACACTTATCATATTTAAAATTAAATAAACAACCCCTTAACTCCAGAAAAGGACCTATACAATAAGTGAAAAAGGAAAAACTATTTTTCCTACTTGGAAGATCAATTTTGAGTGCTACAGGTGTCTAAATTGCAATTTAGAAAGTCTAAATTAAGAGAAAAATATCAAAAATAATTATAAAAGTGATAACTAATTTAGTTTTACAAAATCATTTCAGGTTTCCAAAATAGTATTGAAATTGAACCTATTGGAAGATTAATTTAGATCTCTTAATTTCAAAAGTATTTTAGGCCCAAACAAAATTCATTTCACACATTTAAAAAGTCTAGAACAATATTAAAGAATTGAAATAATTTTAGAAGACTTCTAAGTGGTCAGATTCTAATTTACAACTATGAAGGTGCCGTGGACTATCAGAAGAGGCAATAGAGAACCAATTTTTGGAAAACTTTGTAGAGATTCATTGAGTCTCTTTTTAATTTCCATGAATTCATCCATGAGTCATTAACCTCATGTGATCATGAATAATCTCACTAAGGCTAGGAATCACTCCAATGTTTGGAACTATGAACTTAATTCATGTAATGAGAAAAATGGAAAATCAATTAAAATATTTTGAAATATGTGTATTAAATGAACAAGGCAACATTATTTTTTAAAATAGACTTCTCTTCACCTAATTGACCTAAGATGAATTGGAAATATGAACTTTGAGAATTCATTTTATTTTAGAAACAATTAAAAAGACTTTCAAAACCATTAAAACACAAAATCATAAATCACTAAAAAAAAGGCACCTAAAGACAAATGTGTACATAAAAAATTGAGTGTTCAAAGTGAAATGAATTGTGACCTATTTGTGCATCTTAAAAGTGATCGGAAAATATACCCTAAAGTGAGCCAAAATTAAGCCTCTAAAGTGATCTAAACTAGCATACAAAATTGACCTAAAAGTGGAATAAACAAGTGATACAAAAATTGAGGCACATTGTGAACTCAACTAGTGCCTTATATATGTGTGGTTTGTGATGGAGAACAACAAAAATCAACTAACCTAAAAATAAAAATTAAGAGACATGAATCAATACTAAAACATAAGTACTCAAAGCCTATTTTCATGATTTTTCAATGGATTATTTTGATGTAACAAATTTAGAAGTAAAAACAACCTAATCTTAATTCTAAATTATCAACAAGCAATATTTCACATTCAAGAAACATTCAATCTATCAACATCCAAATAAACAACACTTATTTGTGGCCTATTTCCACACCCAACCTAACCTAATATATCCAAAAATCATAAAATGAAGATAATTATGAAGGACTTGAAATAAAAAATTAAAGGCATCAACTTACCTCAAATTTCTTCAAAATCTAAGCTCTAATTCTTCATCCACTCAACCTAATTATCTCTCACGCCAAAAGTGTCTTCAATGGCTCCAAAAAAGTCTAGAGAATTCTTCCAAAGTTCTCTAAAAAATTCTCGAAGTTCACTTTCTATTTTCTCTCAAATCTCTCACAAAATTCTCTCAATTTTCTCTCTAAGATTTTCTCATCATCCAAACAAGTTTTCCCAAACCTCTCTCTATTCTCAAGTTTCTCCAAAATTCTAGAAATCTCTCCAAGTCCCCCAAAAGTTCCAAGTTACCCCTCTAAAATTTTTAATTCCCCTTCTATAGTCTTCTCTAGAATTTTCTATTTCTTCCCATTGAATTTTTATTCTAGAATTTCAAAAATACTTCTAGAGAATTCTTCCCCTCACACCAAAAATATGAAAATTTCCCTCTTCTAAAAATGGCCCCTTCTAGAAAATTTCCACATGCAAGAGAACACTCCTAGAATTTTCTTTTAAGTGAATCTCATACCCACATACTCATGCTCACATAAAAAAAAAATCATGTATGAATGATCAAAATACAAATCACACACTAGAAAATTTAAAGTTATAATCACAAACAAAAATAAAATCAAGGTTAATTCACATGTAATTACAAAATTAGAAATCACTCTCATGCAACTAAAAATCCAAAAATCAAAACCATACAATTAAGAAAAAACAAAAAACAATCTCATGCACCTAAAAAAAAATCAAATATCAAATTCATGAAATTAAAAATTAAAATGTCAACCATGTGCATATCTAAAAATAAAGAATATCAATCACGTGTATCAAAATGAAAATGTCAATCATATTTAATTAAATATTGAAATATCAATCTCTCATGCAATCAAAAATCAAATAACAATCAAATACTCATCTAATCCTAAAATCTTGCAATATAAAAAAAAATCAAACCTAAATGCACTAAAATCAACAAAACTAACAAAATCCTAAACTAAAATCTGAGGACACTAATAATCACAATAAGGTTTCATAAAATCCCCTCCAAGATGTCTATAAAGGAATTTTAGAAACAACGATCAAGTAAATTATAGTGGACCACCAATGGAGACTCAATAAAAGCTAAAAAAATGAATCATAATTAAGTGTACAATGAGGGAGCATAAGATAAAAAAGGATAAACACTAGAAACATGTGCCAAGAGAATAAAATGGAGGTTCTACACATATCCTCTATTCTTATCCAAATTCCTCACCATCCCATGCAAACTCGGTCAAAAACACATTTTTAAACCCAAACAATTCTTTGCCCACCATGCCACTAAGCACCCCATACCTCCAAGCCTTGAACCCACCATCACCTAAGCCTTAAAGGACAAAGAAAGTTGAGATGCCATGAGTGAAAAACTCCAAGCTCTCTCCTATAATGATACATGATAGTTGGTCTCTTACGAGCCTTAACAAAACATCATTAGTTCTAAGTGTGTGTTTCAGATCAAATGAAATCCTAATGGTAGCATTGCTTGATACAAGGCTCACTTTGTAGAAAAGGGCTTTCACCAACACCTTAGCCTTGACTATCATAAGACATTCAACCTTGTGATCATGCCTACCATCATTTGGATTGTTCTTTCCATTACTCTCTCTCGGGAATGGCCAATGCATCATCTTGATGTCAACAATGCATTCCTTCATGGACATGTGCATGAAGAGATCTTCATGTCTCAGCCCCTCAACTTTATTAATAAGTTTCAGCCTCATCACGTCGCTTGTATGTTGAATATTCAGTGCAGTAATGATGATGAATGAATGGCCAGTGCCCTCTTTCTTAGGCGTTTGTGTGCCATATGAATATACATGTATGTGTAAATAATTCTGATGAAGAAATATTCCTTTGTTATTAAGACTTTTGTCACAACATGTTCATAAATTGAATTATTTTGTGGATTGAAAATTAACGATAATTATTAGACTGCAAAGTATTCATTAGAGTGACGTCTGTAGTTGAGACATTAAAATTAATCATTTCCTCTATACATACACTGTATTCCTTAAAGCTTCGTAAATCTTTCTTGTCATTTGACACGCCCTAATCAAATGAAATTTTAGTGGCTAAATTTTACAAGGATTCAACCATGAGATAGACTTTTATTATGCTTCGTAAATTTACAAGGATAAATTGCACAAATCCATCTATGGTTTGAAGTAAGCACCATGGGCATGGTTCACTAAGCTTAAGACTTTTATTATGTCATTAAGCTTTCGGGCCTTATACTCTATGTTTGGCCACATAAGTCAAGTGACCTACTCTCCATAGAAGATCAAGGGTTGTTGTTCGTCCAACCGGGAAGTCACAAGTATGTCTACAAATGTTTGGCTTGTGACACATTAGGATTTGTTGAGGTATTAAGAGGATCAGGTTTTTTTTTTTTTTTGAACTTACAATGACTTAAAAGTGGATTTTTAAATTGAGTAGGACCACTCAAACTGCTTGGAGTGCTCAAGTGCTTAGGATCACTCAAACTCCCAAGCTGCTCAAGTAATCAATGAGTTGGCTCAAGCAGTCATGCAATTTCTACTGAGATTTTCATGCAATTTCAATTGAAAAACCTTTTAAAATAAAGACTCTTTGGGCCTTTGCTTATAAATTCCCCCCTATTAACCCTTAGAGGGTTAGAGATTGCATAAAGATTATTGAGAAACCATGTTTTCTGTAGAGAAGGTTTCCTAGAGAGAAAGCCTAAAGTGTCACACCTTTCTCAATCTCTCATTCAAGGATTTGATCTTTGAATTTTTGGCTGAAGACCATCATCCTTTCAGAGTGGCTGAAGGATCTACTAGGGAGCAATTTTTGGTTGTTGCATCATGGATGTGAATCAAGTTATAGGTACTAGAGGGTAAGTCTTCAGGATAAAGCGGTTAGGTAAATTTGTGTAATTTGATTTTGAATAGTGGATTTAGATTAACAGTCTTAGACCCTATGGTTTTTTTATCTCTACAATTAGTGTGGGGATTTTCCATGTAAAAAATTTGTGTGCCTCATTCTCTATATTTCTTTATCTTTTAATACTTGATGTTCTACTTGAATTGTCTATGATTGATTATCTTTAACATCTCGTAGGTTATCCCCAAGTACTAAAAATCATATTTTGATATACCAAAAGAGTTTAGGTATGACTCATTTAGTTATATTGAGTATTTTATATATATATATCTTAGGATAAAAGAATTGGGTATATTATATAAATATTTATTAAAAATTTTAAAGCACCCATTTACATCTATTTCATTACAAGGATGATTATGGAAGTTACGTCATAGAGCATAAAGGAGCAAAGTTGTGTCTTGTTTGGTGCTGCCAACCTATTTTGACCAATCACAAAATTGAGGTTGGTTAAGGGTTTAAAGATTGATTGATATCTCCTATTTGAAAAATGATTTTTGATACAAAGAAAATTCTATTAACATATTTAGGAAGTCTACAACATTATGCACTTATGAGAAAAATTTTAGGAAGACTGCAAATAATCCAAATCTAATTTTTTATTCAAAATATTCGGCAAATCAACCAAATAGTCAATAGGATACTTGTTCTTGAAGAACTTCAATGTAGAGATTTAACACTTCCCAAATTAATGCCCATGAAAATTATTCGTACTTCTTTAACCTCAAGTTATTATGGATAAGCTCACCAAGGTAAGGAATTACTCAATTGATGTGGAGCCATGCATGAATTTATTTTCATGTGTTTCAGAGTTGAAATTCATTTAAAAATCAATAGAAGAAGTGCATACCGAATGAAATAGGTAGCATAGCTTTTTGAGAATAGATTTTCATGCTTAATCACACATGATGAACTTTAAAGAGAAGTTGGAGGATTGATTTACTTTAGAAAAGATTAAAAGCAATTTCAAAAACATCAAAACACATAAAATAACAAAAACAATCAAGAAAAAGTGCATGTGTGTACATAAGAATTCTAGCATGTTAATATGAACTTCAAGTGTCCTAAATAAGAACCTAGGGTGCAGCTGTGCATAAGATCAATTTGTGACCTAAATAAGCTAATTATATGTCTCTAAGTGACCTAAGGAGGTGCCTAAACAAGCAGATCATAGAATGCACCAATGCATCAAAAAATAGAACCAATTATGCATCAAATTGAGAATAAAAAATGTCCTGAAAAAAAGCTAAATGTGAGCTAATGTGTAAGTCAAATGTGCAACCATATAAGTGATTGATTAAAAACCTGTTTTAAGTGTCAAAAATCTAGTACTAAAAGAATCCTAAACAAGTGCCTAATTAAATCTAAGCATATGATCACCTATTTACATAAAGTGTGTATGTAAATTACGAGATGTAAACTTACAAACATTAATTAACTAAAAACAAAAAATCAAAAGACATTAATCAAGATCAAAATACTCATTCAAAGCCAATTATCATATGATTATCATATGACTTGTGTAGGTAAAAATAACTAGAGATGAATTAGCCCAAATTCAATTCTAAATCATCAAACAACAGGAGTTAGTCACATAACCACCTATACAATACATCTAACAACACTCATGTGTGGCCTAATTTATCCACACCCAAACAGGTCCTAATATTTCTATAATTATGTGAGAAAGAAAAGAAAAAGAGATTAAAAATCAAAATTGAAAACAAAACTGACTTGGAGTCTGCAAATTTGGTGATGAACTGGTGAGTGGTGAGCAACTGGAGATGTGCAGTGGTGCTGCTCCACCGATAGCGCACTCCTCATGTGGTGCTCCACTGATGGTGTGCTGCTCGTGTGATGCTAATGATGGAGCAGTGAGGTGAGAAGACGATGGTGTGGCTTGATGCACAGGTGAGATATGTTCTGGTGTGTGGTGGATGAACCTGATGTTGCTTTTGGTTACAGATGGTCTACTGGTGGTGCTGATGATGGGCGTGATGAGAACTGTTATGAAAAGAATTCAATATGGGATTAAAGAATTCAAGGATATCAAGAAAAAGAAACACAGTATTAAAGAATTTGTACTTGATTGATGATGAACAATGCTGAGAAGAAATTGCTGAATGTGAAATCATCTGACACCCAAGCTATCAGATTCTTGAAAACTAGCAAACTTGAATTCAATTTTCTGGAGAAAGTGAGAGCGAAAGTGAGAGAAAGTGATACCGAAAGTTAAGAATCTTCGATATGAAACAAACAAATGAACTTGAAATGGATCTCGAGAGAAAGAAAGAAAGAGAGAGGAGAAAGAGTTAAGAGAATTTTACCGATTGATGAATAAAAAGACCATGAAATTGTAGAATGTGAAATCAACAACTTCCAAATTTTAAAATTGTGTTAGATTCGTGAAAGCTAGCAACTTGAGTTTAAGAGAGAATAAAAATATTATAAAAAAGATGACAACTTTGATGAAAAGAATTCAATATGGGAATGTACCCGAAATTAGCATACATGTTGGATTAATTTGAAAGCAACTGCTTCCATTTGGATTGAGAAAGAAACAGTTGTTGATCTTACTTGTCAATCACAGATAATTAACTTGTCAAGGATATCAAGAAAATCAATAAAACAAAACACAGGATTAAAGAATTTGTACCTGATAGATGATGAAGACTGAGAATAGTTGCATTGTTTTGAGATTCACTTGCACAATTTGTTTTTTTTTTCATTTTTTTTTCTTTTGATGTTAAAGATGCAACAATACTATTTTAAAATATAAGCAACCTATTTATATATATATTTTTACTTTTAAAATTAAAAGGTAATATTTTGAAATCTTAGGAACAAAATAAATTTGAAAAAAAAATCCCACTAGGTAAAGGAAGATGATAAATAATTTGGATGGTTTAATCTTACCTCAACTCTTTTCCCATATTACTTCTATAATTTAAAAAACATTAGAGTCTATTTGGTTGTGTGATTTAAAAACGGTTTTCTGTTTTTAAAAACGAAAAAACTGTTTTTAAAAATTTCTAATACTATTTGACCATTGTTTTCTAGAAACAATTTTTTAAAACAAAGTTAAATAAAAAACAATTTTTATAGAACAAGGAGTTGTTAATTTCTTTTTTCTAATCAGATTGCCTTTTTACGTGGAAGTTGTTGCTTTACAATTATAATCGTAATCTAACAAGATGAAGTGGCAATTGGTGTATTTTACCATATAAATAATCATCACACTCATTTAACTGTTTTTCTAAAACAAAATAACCAGGAACTAAGTTGTTGGGAGCTTTCACTTTGAAGCCTTCTTCATAAATATCTGGTATTTTCTCACCCAGAATCTCTTGTATCAAAGTTGCAATCTGGAAACCTCAGGATTATTCTTTTTTTCTTAATTTGTCTGAATGATACTGCAGTATCCTTCAAGAAGAGTAGCTGGTAATCTTTGATATTCCAAGTTCCAATGGCGCTTCCACCAGAAACTGCACGTATGCTTAGTGCTCTTGAAGCCTTTCTGGATGCCCCACCACTTTCTTGCTACTTCCGCTGCATCCGTTATAATTACGTTGCTTTTGACAACAATTTTATTCAGGTAGTGTTTCTTTTCTGTTATATACATGATTTGTGATTTTAATTAAGATTTGATGCTTAATTAATTAATTAATTAATTTCTTTGCTATTCTAGTAGGATCTTTTTCCATTTTCCATGACTCAGCTCCTCTTTGATGGCGGAGTGTAAGGTTCCCATGCTATGAGAATTAAATGTTGTTGATTGTTTTAATTATAAGATTTCTGATGTTCCAAGTGTGCAGTATTGGTGTGATGCAAGGTCGTCTTTGTGGTGGGCTATATGTTGGTGAACATCCAACAGGGAGTCATGTTGATGCGTTTTCTGTCTATTGTACTTCTTGTGGAAACTGGCTTGGGTGGAGAATAGTAAGGATTTACGTATTTCACCAATTAATTCATTTTCTCTTTGATTTATCTATATGTTAATTGATATTAAGAGTGATAATCATGGCATATATATTGTCGATTTGGCAGCATGACTACCGCCCTGTAATCCATGAAGGCCAATTTGTAGTCGTGGTATGTGGTGATGGTTCAGGCATAAAGGTTGTATATCCTATGTAAATTTTTCCATAGATTTCTATTCAGTTAAAAAAAAATCATCAAATGTTGTGATGTCAATGATTGTGAATATAATCGCAATTGTTACTACTACTTGCTGAAATAGATAGTGCGTGTACAATTGCCTCCTTAACATTGGTGCCCTAGAAAGTGTGAGTTATGGCTACAATTCATCAAAATTTGATAATTTAGTTATTACTAATTAAATGAATATAATAAGGAACATGTCTTAAACAAATATTTTACTATTATCTTTTTTCTTTTGAAGTTTCGGTTGTGATTTTAATAATTTAGTAACCAAGGAATGTGATTTCAATGATCGTTACTAATTTTATGGATTGAAAAAATTACATTGGATGATGAGTATTGGGTAGGACCAAAGGTGGAGTTGTTCCCTATTAATAAGGGGGAAGTTTACATGTTTACATGCTTACATATTGGGTAGCCTCTCATCCTTTACTTGTGAAATGTGCAAAGTTGCAATGATGAAGTCTATGAGAAAGTACTTTATCTAAGAATTTGTTGAACTTCCACTTGTGATCAAGACTATTGGGGAGTCATGGTTAAAAGTTATACTCAAAGAGAGGGTGTGACTATGAGAAAACCTTCTTATCGATAATGAGATTTGTCTTGATTTCCCTATTCCCTTTCTCCACCCCCTTTGGAGTAAAAGAAAGTGCCTTTGTTTATGGGAAAATATAGAGAGGCTTACTCATTTGATATTTGAAATTCTTTTTTAAGTTTAGAAATTTAAATTTGTAGGCTTCAATCACAAACCTACTCTTGATGTGTCAAGTTGACATATGTGACATGAAGAATGTATCTTGATATGATTTGGATCCACCAAAATTTTGATATTTAATCCTATTTTTTATTTTTCATTTTTTAGTGTAGAAAAAGTTTTTCCAACTTGTCTAAAATCCTTGCAACAATATTTTTTTAATGTAAATGAAAATATTGAAAGGTAGTATTACTTACATGAATAAGTTCTCTTTCTTTTCCCCAAATATTAAGGCAAAGAGAAAAAAAACTCAATAAAATAAATTAACATTTGATGTCCTAGTCCCAAAGACATCAAAAAGTCCATGAAAGCTACATGGAGTGATACAAATTCTGAAGACCACTTTTGAATCATGATGATTATTTAACTTTTATTGCATCTCTTGATTCTATGCATGAGAGTGATTGTGACAGTGACACTTATTGTGATTACACTGATTAACAAAATGGTGCTTATCGGTACAATCTAGTTGTTGAGCATAAGAATCTTATTAAAAACCATTTGAAAAATCATGATATTCTTCATGCCCACAAAGCTAAGATTGACTTGCTTGATGAGGAAAGGACTAGTTGCCTTGAAAAAAAAATTGATTTCTCAAGTCTAAACATAATTCTTTACTTGAGAGAAATAATGTTTTCATTCTAGAGATTGAAACAATGAAATCCTCTTCTTTTGTTAATGAAATCTTACCCTGGAACTAAAGTACTTAATGAAATCTTTGATAAATGTAAAACCCATGGTGATAAGAGAGGTTTAGGGTATGTGAATAAAGTTAAAACTCTTAATAGTGGACAATTTTTTTTTTGTTAAAGGCAAAGATGAAACCCCTAGTTAAGTAGCACCTACCAGCACTCTTTCACTTTACACACATTGTAAGAGTCTGGACATACTCAGCATAGATACCACACTAGATTTCTTAAGAGGTATGAGTATCAATTGAATAGACTTGTGAATGATTTTAATTCTCTAAAAAACAATATTCTAAATAGTGGAAAATGAAGGAGAACAAATATTAAGCCTTAGAATCAGAAAAACACTCCTTATTCATGTCAAGAATAAGGGCTTAATTATGTCTGAAGATGTTCCTTTATATTCTCTTAGGAATCTAGATCTTAGGAAATCTTTAGGAGTCTCTACCTCTACTTAGGTCATTGCTCCATAGCCTAAGACCCTCTTTTATTGGTTTATCTTTTGTCCTAGAGTTATGTTCCATTTAGAAGTCTTTTCTTCTCTCATGATTTCTTTTAGTATATATATATATATATATATATGTAGATCAACAATGTTGTATTAATCCGACAATCTTAGAACAAATCGATTAGATGTGTTCTTAATTTGACCAAAGGCATGACTTGATTTCTTCTAAAAATTCTATCTCAAAATATATATGTGGACTTGCTTTTTTCACATGTGTTCTCACTTGATGGTGAGACTCGCTTTTTAATGAAAAACTAATTTTTATAAAAAATTAGAGTTGCCACTTATTATATATATATATATATATTTAAGCGAAAACAAAATAAGAAATAAAAGCCTAAAAAATGACTCTTTATTTTGGAAAAACATGTCTTTGAAAACTTAGTCCAAGCCTGGGAGTCAGGTTACTATTTGGAAAGGTACCAGAAGGTAGCACCCCTTTAAGCCTTAAAACAGGTCTTTACTAAATAAGTGAAGGTAACTATGATAATTGATTTGTAAATTAGTGGATGCCAAACATAATAAAAATGATTATGCCTAAAGCTTTATAGGATTCTATTCACACCAAACCAAACATATCAAAAGAAATCAATCACATGTGAAAGAAAAGAATATGAGCATACTTGAGCCGAAATCCAAAGCACTTTCATTAAAACATTAAAGTTAGTTTAATAAATAATACAACATGCAATTCATATCATCTAAGAAAACTAAGCAATGATTAAAGCATAAGAAAGTATAATCAAGCATAAAGATGTTTACAAACATAGCATGTCTATTTATAGAGTTAGAGAAATAAAGGAAACAAAGAACATACCTTGATCACATTTATAGCTTTCAATATGCCTACATATAGCTAGAGCGATTAGAATAAATCATGACAATAAATAACTATGATAGTAAGCCCTAATTTACATGGCATATGTATGGCTCAAATGAAATGAAAAGAATCTTAAAAATATCAACTATCATATAAGATATACATACAATTTATTATCAAAGATGAAATAATTCCCAAGAGAGCTTAAAAATACCAAAATTAGTGACTAAGTCAAAATATGCAATAAAGTGACTGAATAGTCAATTTCTTTAGGAAAAACATAAATAAATACCTAAAAGCAATATTTCATCATGAAAATTTTTGGGTATGCTAAACAACACCGGATTAAAGAACTAAGCAAGCATTGTATGAGAATTTCAACATGCAGTTGGAATAGAAAGGTTCATAAAATAAATCTTAAAAAAATAACTAGAGTGTGAGTTTAATTAACAAAATTTTTAGGGAATATTTCATAGATGTTTAGTTTATTATCCAAGAGACCAAAAAAATTAATAAAGATCCAATTAATTCCAATTCACCAAAATATTCTAAAAGGTCCAAAACATGATTAAATTCTATAACATGCATAAATCAATTTTTTAACCACTCCATAAATGTGATAAAATCATATAAAAAATCATAGAACAATTTAAGAGTGTATATTTTACAAGAACAATATTGGTAATGCAATAAAACATATGCATAAATTTTATAAACAACCAGACTTTCCCTTGGTTCAAAATTGGGATAGTGTAGTGGGTGAAAAAAGAGGAAATTATATCTTCCAATTGGGAAAATATTTTCCAATATTTTATGTGTAAAAAATTAATTTGAAGATGTCTAGAATCAAATAAAAATATCAAAAGAAATTAAAGAGATAATTTAATAATTTAACTTTGTAAAGACATTTTGAGTATCCAAAATAGTGCTTAAACTATATATGTTGGAAAAATAAATTAAATCTATTGATTAGAGAAGTGTTTTAGGTTAAAAATAAATAAATAAATAAAATAAAATTGTTTCATATATTTAGGGTCTCTAGGTTATTGAATTCCAATTCACAAGTTCAAAGGTGTAGTGGGCATTCAACAATGGCAATAGGAAACCGATTTTTTGAAAACTTTGTATGTAGGGATCTATTAAATCAAGTATTAGCCAAGGTTATCATTGAAGGGACAAGTTATGGTCGATGTTATAGTTGAACTCCCTAAAAAACATGCCCATTCGACTGATCGCCCTGAAGAGTAATGGCTGACACTTCATGTAGATGGAGCGTCCAAAGTGCCCGGATCTAGAGTAGGTCTGATCTTACAATCAACAGCTGGGGAACTAATGGAGCAAGCTATCTATCTCAACTTTTCTGTCTCCAATAACAAAGCAGAATATGAAGCTGTCCTAGCCAGACTAGATCTTACCCTACTATTAGCAACAACCAAGTTAGACAGATTCAACTAGAGTATGAAGCAAAGGATGAATGCATGGGTCACTAAAAAGCCATGGTGGAAAGTCGCTTGGAAAAGCTGGATGGGTGGGTCATTAGACGAGTGCCACGTGATGAGAATGAGAAGGTAGACGCACTAGCCAGAATAACTACCCATGGTGAAAGAGGTTGTCGTGCTACCCATTTACCTTAAAGTTTCCCCTCAATCATACCCAAGCCAATGTGTAACACCAATCAAACGAAATTAGGTTGGATGCCTAGCATCATGAAATACCTTCAAACGAGAGAGGTACCGGGAGATAAGAAGCAAGCGCACAAATGATTACTACTCAAAAAGTGCTATTTCATAACTTGTAATAAACTCTTTTAAACACTTTTGAGTAATAGTTATCACCTTTTAACCCAATTAGCATATTAAGGACCCTTGCAATCAATTCTAATCAAATTGTGTTAAGTTTTGGTGTTTTGATAGTTTTTTTATCACCAAAGCAATCTGAGATTGAGAAGAGTTCTTTGGAATGCAAGGAGCAAAAGATGTCCGGACCAGGCGTCTGGACACACCATCGGAGGGCGGCGGAACGTGGGCTGTAGCAAGGCTCGCTCACTCACTTTAGTCAATGTTTTCCATCTGGACAACATATCCGGATAGTATATGCTATCGTCTGGATGGAGCTGCGCCGGATATCATTGTGCCGCCTTTTCCTCTTAAGGAGTCCGGATAGCATTGCGCCACATGTCCTCTTGGGAAATCCGGATGGAGTTCATCCGGATAGCCTTGCGCACTCCGTGTATTTTCTCCTTTAATATATTCAATTTGAAAATCGAAATTGCTTAAAATGGCTTGCCATCTAGCAAAAATATGCTTAGAACCTATATTTTTAACATCTTTTTGCAAGACTGATTTTGCTGATAAACAATCAACTCTTAATAAAAATTCTTGATTTAAAAGATCATCTTGAAATTTTGAAATGCATAAAACAATGCTTAAAATTTCCTTTTTGATGGTGCTGTAGTTGAGTTGGGCACGGTTCCAAGTTCCAGAAGTGAATCTAACCAACAATTCTTGATTATTACTTCTTTGCTTAAGAATTCCACCAAAACCTATGTCAGAAGCATCAGTCTCAACAATCTTAAAGGCTTTATGATCAGCTAAGGCGAGACATGGTAAGGTTTTGACTCTAGATTTGACTATCTTGACAATCTTGGTATGATCTTCATTCCAAGGAACTGGATTTTTCTTAAGTCTTTGTCTTAAAGGGGCGCATAATTGGCTTAAATCTTGTATGAAATCTGACACATAATTAAGGCTTCCTAAGAAACGTTGCAATTGTTTCTTATCCTTAATCTCATCAGGAAACTTATCAGCAAACTCAATTGATCTTTGAATGGGAGTGAAAGTTCCTTGGTGAATATGATGACCTAGGAATCTTACCTTAGTTTGAAAGAGGTTAATCTTAGTGGCTGACAAGCTTAGACCATTACTCTTAACAGTCTCAACAAACTTATTGAGATGTTTCCAATGTTGTTCAACAGAATCTGAATAAATCAAAACATCATCAATGTAAACAACAATGAAATCAGAAAACTGGTTAAAGATTTCATTCATTATGTTTTGAAACTCAGAAGGTGCATTCTTAAGGCCAAAGGGCATTACATTCCACTCATAATGACCAAATGGAACCACAAAGGCTGTTTTGTACCTATCCTTTTCCGCAATCTGGATTTGCCAAAATCCTGATTTCATGTCAAACTTAGAGAAAACTTTGGACTTCCCTAATCTTTGAAGAAGGCCTTTTTTATTTGGGATAGGATACCTGATCCATCTTAAAACATCATTGAGGGGCTTATAGTTGATGACTAGTCTAGGTGTTCCTCTTTCAAGTTCAGCTTGTTTCTGAACATAAAAGGCAGAACAACTCCAAGGGGACTTAGACTTCCTTATCAACCTTTTATCTATGAGATCCTGGATTTCTTTTTCACAATAGCTTAACAAATCCTTGTTCATTTGGATTGGTCTTGCTTTAGTGGGAATATTTTTCTCACTAAAATCAGGCTCATAAGGTATTCTACCTCATGCTGTTTCCTGTGCCAAAATGCATTAGGAATGTTAGAACACACTTCCCTAATAATTTTATTCTTAAAATTTTCTATGGTATCTTGAGTTTTCTTAACTTTCAATTGATCTTCTATTCTAACTAGAGCAATCTCTTGCTTTAAGAGATTAATATGATTTTGCTTAGCCTTAATCACCTGATCTTTTATGGTGTTTATACTTCTTTCTCCAGGTGGATTGGCAAATTCAAACAGAATTTCCTTATCTAGAAGCTTAGTTCTTATACCTTGATCATTTACCCACATGGGAAAGATGGAGCTTAAGAAAGGGGCTCTAAGGAGAGCTTTCTCCTCGAGATCTTTAACAAGAATGAAGGTTTGCTTAATGCAAATGCCTTGGTTGCAAACATGGCATTCGATAGCTTGTACTTAATAATAAGCTTTTTACCATTAGCACCAAAAAGAGTTTGCCTGGTTTTCTCATAAAGCTGGGTAGGTACAAGACCTTCTTGTAGGCAATTCAAAGCTGCACCTGAATCAATTAAAGCAATAATATCAAGGATAAATTTATTCTTAATTACTATAGTAAGGGAGACTTCCCACCTTTGGAAGATAACTTTACTAATAGTATTTAAGTATGCATTTATTTTATCACTATTGTCTTGTGAAGATTCAAGAACTTCTTCAAAGTCTTCCTTTTTAGGATTACTGTGGTAAAAACCTATCATATTGATATAATCATGAGGGATAGGGAATTCTGAGCTTGTAGGTTGTTTTAGGTTCTTAATGTCCTTCTTATACTGCCCTATTTCTTCTTGA
The DNA here is from genome assembly GCF_004353265.1 of Vitis riparia. Classification (NCBI taxonomy): domain Eukaryota; kingdom Viridiplantae; phylum Streptophyta; class Magnoliopsida; order Vitales; family Vitaceae; genus Vitis; species Vitis riparia. Next base: position 17,077,643 of record NC_048445.1, read on the forward strand.
AGATCCTTAATAGTCAGGGTATTAAGGATAATCTTTTTCTCTTGCTTATCACTATGATCCTTAAAAGGGTTTTGGATAGAAGGTTCTCTGGTTAATCTAATTAGTCCATTATCCTTTGCTTTTGGACTAATATTCCTTTTAACCAAAAGGATTCTCCTATGAGGTGTTTCGGGAATAGCAAAAGTTTGAGGTGTTTCAGGGATAACAAGATTATCTTTAACCTTTTGGCTTATTCTATCAATGAAAGCTTGATCAATTTGAGGATTTTCCTGAAATTTCTTGGATAATTCAAAAGGCTTAAACAAAGGCTTATTGTCATTCTTAACAAAAGGCTTCTTAAGGTGATCCTGAGTTTCAATAATCTCCTCAACTCTATTGACTTGATTTCCAAGGGTTATGAGAAACATATTAGTATAATTGATTTGTTGCATAATCCTTCTAACATCGGTTGCACTAGCAGTTCCTTTATCCTCTAGCTTAGTCTTAAAAGGTGAAGCTGTGACTATGGTTCCATTAATATTTTTTTCTATCTTAGCTTCAGGAGGATGAATGGATTCTATAACAATGTTGTCACTGGTTTTCCATATCTTAGCTTTTGTAGAGGTGTTATTAATACGCTTACAAGGATAATCTGGATATTCCTCTTGTTTGAAGAGTTCAAACCAAATCCAAAACTTAATATTTTTCTTTTCTTGTCTTAAGTAGGCATAGAATTCTTCTTGGTAAATGGCTCTAATGACCTTAGGGACAGTGCTAAAGAACCAATCATTTCTTTGCTTATTGACTTCAGAATAGAAGTCTTTTCTTAAGAGATCCTTCTTGATCTCAAAGTCTTCATCACTTAGGCTTATTGTGTTAATCATCTGGGAATAGGTAGGAGACATAACAAGGGACTCATCCTGTTGGGATTCCTGAGTAGACTCATTTTCCTCAGAGTAAAATGGTCTAGCCACGTTAGTGTGACTTTTGACACCTGTTAGCTTAATATTCTTAAGATTTCCTGAGCTGGAACCTTCTTCTTCCCTAGTAGTTCTAACTGGGATGGAAGAGCTTGAAGCTCTAGAGGGTTCATAAACAGAAACTCTAGGGCTGCTAGAATGTCTGAAAGAGTTGGAGAAAACCAGTTCTCCTCCTCCATCAGGATATTGAACAATCTGTTCAATACTTTCAGAACGTTGTGCTATGGCTGGAACAGCATTAGCAAAATGCCAATTTTCAAGAAACTCAACATCTTTCCACAAGATCTTCTTGGGGATGATGAAATCTGACTTATCTAGCATATCTGAGTGAAAGTGGTCTCACCTTTAGGACTGGTGCAAAGAGCTCCAGATCCCACGCTTGTGTTCATGCTCTTATAGGCAAACCTGGTTATGATTGAAACAGGACTGTTTCCTGGTTTGATCTTAAAGCCATGAGTCTTAATATGCAGGACAACGGAATCTAAGATGTCTGCATCTCTTATTCTAACTGTGAAGTTAGGATAGCACTGGAAATAAACTGGGCCATCATTCAGTCCAGCTTGGACTGCGCCTATAATAGAATCTCGATATTCGAGATGCCTATTATCCCTTAAACACATGACAATAGAGGTGTTTAAACCTAATCTTGTCAAAGGCTTAGCTGCTACTTGAATCATACCAAAGTGTATGAATTATAGCCATCTCTCTTATGCTTTTCAATGGATCTGTTATCTAGAAGTCTTATGACTTGGTCGTCTTGTTCTAAGCTGACTGACATTTCAGAGGTCTTGGATAGGCGTTTGTTTCCAGTGCTATAATTTCATACACTTTGGTATGATTCAAGTAGCAGCTAAGCCTTTGACAAGATTAGGTTTAAACACCTCTATTGTCATGTGTTTAAGGGATAATAGGCATCTCGAATATCGAGATTCTATTATAGGCGCAGTCCAAGCTGGACTGAATGATGGCCCAGTTTTTTTCCAGTGCTATCCTAACTTCACAGTTAGAATAAGAGATGCAGACATCTTAGATTCCGTTGTCCTGCATATTAAGACTCATGGCTTCAAGATCAAACTAGGAAACAGTCCTGTTTCGATCATAACCAGGTTTGCCTATAAGAGCATGAACACAAGCGTGGGATCTCGGGCTCTTTGCACCAGTCCTAAAGGTGAGACCACTTACTTTCACTCAAATATGCTAGATAAGTCAGATTTCATCATCCCCAAGAAGATCTTGTGGAAAGATGTTGAGTTTCCTGAAAATTGGCATTTTACTAATGCTGTTCCAGCCATAGCACAGCGTTCTGAAAGTATTGAACAGATTGTTCAATATCCAGATGGAGGAGGAGAACTGGTTTTCTCCAACTCTTTTAGACATTCTAGCAGCCCTAGAGTTTCTGTTTATGAACCCTTTAGAGCTTCAAGCTCTTCCATCCCAGTTAGAACCACTAGGTAAGAAGAAGGTTCCAGCTCAGGAAATCCTAAGAATATTAAGCTAACAGGTGTCAGAAGTCACACCAACGTGGCTAGACCATTTTACACTGAGGAAAATGAGTCTACTCAGGAATCCCAACAGGATGAGTCCCCTGTTATGTCTCCTACCTATTCCCAGATGATTAACACAATAAGTCTAACTGATGAAGACTTTGAGATCAAGAAGGATCTCTTAAGAAAAGACTTCTATTCTGAAGTCAATAAGCAAAGAAATGATTGGTTCTTTAGCACCGTCCCTAAGGTCATTAGAACCATTTACCAAGAAGAATTCTATGCCTACTTAAGACAAGAAAAGAAAAATATTAAGTTTTGGATTTGGTTTGAACTCTTCAAAAGAGAGGAATATCCAGATTATCCTTGTAAGCATAAGAGCATTGAGTCCTTTGAATTTTCTAAGGAATTCCAAGAAAATCCCCAAATCAACCAAGCCTTCGTTAATAGGATTAATAAGAAGATTAAGGATAATCTTGTCGCCCCTTTGACTGTTCAGCCTCATAAGAGAATCAATATGGTTAAAGGTGATATTAGTTCAGAAGAAGAAGCTGATGAACTAGTTAAAATGTTTGAGGAACCCCATAATCAAGTTATTAACAATTTAGAAACCTTTAAGACTAGGAATTACTATCTTAGACCTACATTTCCTGACATGCAGTTTGAGGAAAGAAATTAGTATACTCAAGCCTCATACACTAGTGGTACTATCTATGAATGGAACATAGACGGTATGACCGAGTATAACATACTCACTAAGCTTCAAGAAATGACCATGGTAAGTACAGCCTATAAGTTAAACAATAGACTGCCAGATCATGCTGTAGCTCAGACCATTGTTGCTGGGTTTACAAGTCAACTTAAGGGTTGGTGGGATAATTATCTCACTTTCGATGATAGAAACATTATCCTTAAAGCCTATAGGATTAATGAGAATAGTGAAGTTGTTAAGGACGAAGATGGCCAAGATATAGAGGATGCAGTGGCTACTCTAATCTACTCAATATCCAAGCACTTCATTGGAGATCCTGCAAAAATTAAGGATAAAACTGCAAATCTCTTAACCAACCTTAAGTGTCCTAAGCTTCATGATTTTAGGTGGTATAAGGAAGTCTTCCTAACCAAAGTCATGCTAAGGTCAGATTGTAACCAATCTTTTTGGAAAGAAAAATTCATCTCAGGATTGCCCAAGCTTTTCTCTGAGAGAATTAGGATCAAGATAAGGGAACAGTATAATGGTCAAATCCCTTATGATAAGCTAACCTATGGTGAAATTATAAGCATTGTCACAGCTGAAGGGATTAAGTTGTGCAATGACTTCAAGCTTAAGCAACAAATGAAGAATGAACAAAAAATCTACAAGAGTGAATTTGGATCATTCTGTAGCCAGTTTGGTTTCAGTCAAAAGGAAACTATGCCTCCATCTAAGCAAAAACCAAGCAGGAAGCCTAGCAAAGATAAGTTTTACCACAGTAAGAGAGGTACCTATGACAACTATAGGATGAATGATACTAAGCAGTCAAGGCACGTCCAAAGAAGGGTCAACAAAGATACCCAAAAAAAGGTAGAAACTCCTTTAGATGTCAAGCCAATTATCTGTTTTAAATGTGGCAAAGTCGACCATTATAAAAAAGATTGTAGAGTTAAGCAAAAGATTAATAACTTAATTCAGATAATGAAGATGACATTAATCAACTAGACAGTAGTGGTGAAGTTTCTAGCCAATCTTCTAGTGACCAAGCCGAATGTATTAAAGGTAATTGTAATTGTCGTCCTAAAACTATAAATGTCATAAGCCAAGATCAGGAATTCATCCTAGATACTTTAAGAAAAGTTGAAGATGAAAAGACTAAGCAAAATCTTTATGAAGTCTTTAAAAAATCTGTTGTTAAGGTAGAAGCCAAGAAGACTGTTAATCCTTATAACCTTAATGATATCTTAAACAGGTTTGACCAACAGTCTCCCAAGGAAGTCAGCATTAAGGAACTTCATGATGAAGTTAAGCAGTATAAAAAGGAGATTAAGGAGTTAAGACAATTCATAAGTCTAGGTCTCTCTGATCTCCAAGATCAAATCAATAGAATTGTCAACCAAGGAAACCTCATGGATATTCCAGAATCTTCTCATGTTAATGATAATGAGACAGATACTTTTTTGAATACTGTGAGTAGGGTTATCTTCCAAAGGTGGGAAATCTCCCTTACTATAGTAGTCAAAGATAAATTTGTCTTTGATATTATTGCTTTGATTGATTCAGGAGCAGCTGAAAATTGCCTTCAAGAAGGTCTTGTACCTATTCCTTTATGCGAAGAGACTAGTCAGTCTCTATTTGGAGCCAATGGCAAAAGACTTGCCATTAAGTATAAATTAACAGATGTTCATATCCGTAACCATGACATCTGTATTAAGCAAACATTTGTCCTTGTTAAGGATCTTAAGGAAAAAACCCTCCTAGGAATACCCTTCTTAAGCTCTATTTATCCCTTGTGGGTAGATAACCAAGGTATAAGAACAAAGCTTTTTGATAAGGAAATTCTTTTTGAATTTGCTAATCCTGTCACTCTTTGTGATCAAGAAATTAATCTGGTTAAAATAGAAGATCCACCTAAGATATTAGGTACCCAATTCATTCATAATCTCATTATAAATAATATTTTAAGCATTCCTTTATGCATTTCAAAATTTCAAACTGATATTTTGAATCAAGGAATTTTAAAAGTTGTTTTCACATCTGAGAAAACAATTAAGTATATAGCCTTTAAGTATAATTTAACTGATTGGATTATTTTAAACCCTAATTTTCAAATTAAGTTTATTAAAGGAGAAAGTTCCATTCCTAATCACTCAACTCGTGGAATTTGCAGGGTTCATGAGACCATGGCCCCTAAAAAGAATACCCAATCTCCTAACCAGAAAACCCAATCCCGTCAAGCTCCTTCTCCCCATAAAATGCTATGGAGCCAACAAGTTGAAGAAGAAGAAGCAAGGCTTCATTCTTCTAACCCTGTGCCTAACAAGATGATGACCTTGTACTATGATCATTCTGATCCAGCCAATCCAGTCAAGGCCACCCAGTACCCAGCTATTTCAGGGTCTCAGACCTTCAAGCAAGTCATTAAGGCTAATCCCTCTCAAAAGGAATTAGCATCAAGCTCCTCTTTTTCAAACAAGCAAATTGTGGTGGCTGCCAACCCCACACCTCTTTCAACAAAATCAAGATATTGGCAAAATGATTTAAATCAATCTCTTTTGGTTATTGAAAGAGAATTTTTCTCTGAAAACCCTAGAGAGATTGCTGCAAAAGCTTTTCAAGAAAATTTTCATTATCCCTCTGGTGATATTTTAAAAACAAGAGAGTTTTATGAAGCAGTCCTTACAGAAACTGGTTCTGTTAAAATTAAGCATCATGCTGACAAATTCAGCAATATGGGTTTGGCATCTCCACCTGCCACATCTATAAGATTCTTACTGTCAAGCAATGGGGTGGAAATCCTAATCTTTCAAGGGAATTTTCTGAACCATCAAAACCAAAGGTTTTTAATTATTGGGATTATCAGAGAGCATGGTTTAATGCTTTTCTGATCCAAAATAGGGACTTCCATCATTCATGGATGTTCTATTTTCCATCTAAGAATCAGCTTTCCTCTTTCCCATTTTGGTTCTACAGTTGGTGGACTTATTATGGTCCAACTATCAAGATTCTTCCTAAGCCCATCCTGGATGGCTTTGAGCTATTCAGAAGTTCTTTTGATATCCCTAGAGAACTTTCAGCTTTTCCCCCTTTACTATTCTTTTTTCAGCAATTTTGGCCTTGCTTGGATAGTCCAGTGGGACTATATTATCATTACAGACGAATCAGCAGCCTTTCCATCTCTGGGAAGGACTTTTAAAACCAAATGGTGGGATGCCTTGAAAAATGATGCATCTATTGATGCAGTCAAGCAGTATTTCCTCAAGAACCCCACACAAGTCTCAGCCAGTGATGATATGTCTCAGTTTCTCCTCAAAAAGCAACAGTTACAAGCCATGCTCGCAGCAGCTAAGACCCCTCAAGATTTCCAGAAAATCCTTGAAGAAGGAAGCTCAAGTTTCTCCTAAGAAAATTCTTATGTAGAGTCTGATGATTCAACAAGCTACTTTCCAGACAATGGTGATGACTGTGAAGGAATCCTTCCTCCAATAAGAAGATCTAAGTAATCATCAACCTTATGTCTTCCATCAAGAATATTTCAAGCTTTGCAGTTTCTGCACCAAAAGCAGCAAGCATGTGTTCACACAGTTTAAAGAAGCCTGTCAGAAGCTATTTCAGCCGAAAGCAAGATTCCGGGTCAAAAGTCAAAGTGCTACTGTTCACTCTTACTGTTCACTGTTCACTATTCAAGCACAGGTCTACTGTTCATTTTTACTATTCAAGATTCCTTTTTGCCTATTTAAGGAGGCTCGGGCTTCATTTATAGGAACACTTAAATTGTCTCTCCCAAGCTTATGCTCTCCCTTCTCTCTTCTTTCTCTCTCATCATGTAATCCCTTCAAGCCTTCAAGCTTTCTTCAAGCTTTCCTTCTCTTGTCCATTGTAAGATATTTCTCCTTATGTATAATATAAGTATGTTTTGATTACCTCCTATATGGATGGTTTTTAATTATGCTTTGATTTTAATTTTATGTTTTTTATTTTGTACCGCCTATATGGTCGGTTTTATGTTTTTTATTTTATACCACCTACATGGTCGGTTTTAAGCTTATTATGAACTAACAAGTTTTTTGGTTCCTTCTCTTTAAATTTCTGGTTGGATATCTTTTGTATTTTCTAACCCTCTTCTTTGTTTTGAATCATGGCATAATTCCTGTTTTCATTGCATATGACCTTGACCTTGAATCATGGCCAAAAACACCCAAAACAAGACCCAACTTCCCTTCCCCATGGCTCTGATACCATAGACACCCAGGACAAGGTCATATGCAATGAAAACAGGAATTATGCCATGATTCAAAACAAAAAAGAGGGTTAGAAAATACAAAAGATATCCAACCAGAAATTTAAAGAGAAGGAACCAAAAAACTTGTTAGTTCATAATAAGCTTAAAACCGACCATGTAGGTGGTATAAAATAAAAAACATAAAACCGACCATATAGGCGGTACAAAATAAAAAACATAAAATTAAAATCATTTGTGTAGACACATGCTAGGAGGGCTTTTTCCTTGACCATGGTCTGGTCCATCAAATCATCTATTCTGATCCCAACCAAGTTTCCCAGTTTGGAAGAAAAATTGCTCTTCTTTCTGCGAAAGCAACCATCACATGTATATTTAATAATATTATATGCCCAACACATGCATTTGAAAAATACATGCATTTGGAAAAGAATTTAATTTCTTTTTATAATTTAGTATTACAATTATATTATGTATTCCTACTTGCAAAACATTCTTTAAAACATTTAACTTTGAAAATAAATTGAAACCATCAATATGAGATAACTCATCATGTTTCATGATCTATTAAATCATGTTTATTATTACTAGAATATTTACTTATTGTTGTTTTTTGAAATTCAATTAATGTATATATTTTTCTCTTTTCCTTTAGTTTTATCATATGTCAATTTATATTTCAAGCAAACATATTATTTCTTAATTTTTTTTTTTTTAAAAAAAAAAAACATACAATAACATAACGCAACAAAACATTACAACTAAGCAAACAATTTGGCACCACAAATGAAAATAAATTATAAACAAAATTAAAATATTAATAAATCAAAATATAAAATTAGAACAACATAACTTGATTTGGAAGAATGTGTTATTGTGCTTGAACCTTGCTTAATATGAACTTGATAGAAATTGACTCCTTATATTTAGTACAAAGCAAGTAGAGACCTATCTCAATAGTCTACTAGGATATATTCATGTAAAGGTGTTTCCTATTATTATAAAGGAAACATCTTATAGTTTTCTTAGGAATAGATATGTTTGATAATTATACAATTAGTTTGCTATATGAAATCTCTCTCTTTCTCTCTCAATAGTCTACTAGAGATTTTAGTTGAGTGAGAGTCTCTTTTTAGGTGTACATGAGACTTACGATTTTAGATTTCTAGGGTTGTAATCCCCTTAAAAAAATAGTAGAAGTTCTTCTTTGTTTTCACTAACCATGTAAATTGGCGTGTGCTTTGTGTGTTTTTTTATTTTTGTTTTTTTATTTTCTTCTTCCTATTATTATTTGTCATTATTGTTTTTCATAACAAATTGATATCAAAGCTTAGTTTATTAGACCTAGTATGGTAACAAAGTTTGAGGTTGAGAAGTGTGATGAAAGAAATGACATTTAATTATACCACATTAAGATACAAAACTTGTTAGTTCAACAGGGGTTGTCCAAAGCACTGAAAAGTAGAAAGTCTCTACCAACATTGATGTTTGATGAAGAAAAGGATGAACTTGTGGAGAAAGAGTGTAGTGCTACTTTATTGTACTTGGTAATGAGGTATTTCATGAGAGGCTACAAAAAAGGATATGATTGCCAAGTTGTCAATGAAGCTAAAAAGTTTATATATGACAAAGTCTTTTACAAATCATTTGTATTAGAAGAAACAATTCTTCACTCTGTAGATGAAAATAGCTTGATGAGTTTAATAAAACTATTATGAAGTTAAAGATAATTGATATTAGAAATAATGATGAAGACCATATCTTAATTTTGATACATTCTCCAACGAATTCCCATGGGTACTTTATGAATATCATGATGTATGGCATAGGTAATCTCTCTATAAAGGATGTTAGGCCAATGGTGAGCTCAAATGAGTTGGAAAAGAGAGCATATGAAAGTAGAGAAGAAAGTTATAGTGAAGTTACTAATGCTAGAGGGAGAACAAAACAAATAATAACAATGATAAGAAAGGTTGACCTAGATCGAAATCAAAGTCCAAGGGAAACAACAAATATTTCAATTACCACAAAGAAGAACATTATATGAGAAATTGTGCAAAACATAAAGAAAAATAAAAATACCAAGCTTCTAATTCTGATGATGCAATAGTTATAGAAGAAAATCCATGTACTATAGATATCCTTTTAGTTATTGTTAGCAACTTATGTGATGAGTGGATCCTTGATTGAAAGTACTCCTATCATATGTCTCCCAATAAGGATTAGTAAAGTACCTATAAACTTATAAATGGCAAGAAGTTTTCATAGGAAACCATGTAGATTGTAAGGTTGTTGGAATAGGCATAATTTGAATTATGAAGTAGGATAGACATTATAAGGACATTAATTGATATAAAACATGTTCTAGAGTTGGAAGATTTTTTTTTTTTTCTTTAGGGAAAAAAAAAACCTAATGGTCTTTATACATTACAAAGTAGCACTATTACAGGTGTAACTATAGTTTCAATCATAAAATTAATTTGAGAGACTATGAAAATATGGAATATGTGGTTTAGGCATATGAGTGAGAAGGTTGACAATTTTGAGTAAATGAGGTTTGCTTGGTGGGCATAAAATAGGAGAACTTGATTTTTGTGAGAATTATGTTTATGGGAAGCAATGCAAGTTTAAATTTAGCATAGCTATTCAAGAGACAAAAATTACTTTGAATTACATCCATTTAGATCTTAGGGCCCTTCTCAATTTGTATCACATGGTGGGTGAGGATATATGTTGGTCTTCATTGATGATTACAACATAAGAATGATGTCTTCAAGAAGTTTAAGTAATGGAAAGTTATCATTGAGAAAACAGACAACAAAAAAGATCAAGCGCTTGAGAATTGACAATGATATGGAATTCTATGGGAAAAAGTCCAATGAGTTTGCAAGAATAGAAGAATTGTGATACATTACAAAATCAAACATAATCCACAATAAAATGATGTTGCAGAATGGATGAATAGAACTCTTCTAGAGAGCATGTTTTGAAGGACTTCCGAGTTATAGTAGCTAATTCAACTTATTATCTTCTGAATACGTCTCATTCAAATTCTATTAATTATAGAACTTTTGAAGAGATATGGTTTAGTTCTTATACTAATTATGAAAAGTTCAAAAAATTTTATTGTCCTTCTTATAATCATGGAAATAAAGGTTAATTAGAACCAAGAACAAGGAAGTGTATATTTTTAGGATATGAAATACAGTAAAAGGGTTCAAGTTGCGGTGCTTAGATTTAAAATCTTCCAAATTTTTTATTACTATGGATGTGACCTTTGTAAGTCTATAATATTGAAACTAAAGAATCATAAATTTGAGAGACAAAAGAACCTCAGTGGGAGAGAAAAGTTGAGTTTGAGTCTAAAACTTTAGGAAATATAGAAAACATGTTTTAGCAAATCAACATAAAGAAAAGGTACAACATCTTGACATTAAAAAAAAAATGCATCATAGGAGCAACAACACACTTTGGCTAGTGATAAAATGTGGCAAATTAAACCACATAAGATGTATTCTTATACAAATCTGGTGTCTCATGCACTTACTATGTCAGAAAGCATTGAAAATGAGGAATTTCATGCTTATCATGAAGCCATCATTGGTAGAGAGCCTACAAAGTGGATTGTCACTATGAATGAGAAGATTAGATATCTTTAAAAGAACCATACTTGGCAACTAGTTGAGAAGCCTAAGGAGCAAAAGGTTGTTAGGTTGCAAGTGGGTTAAAAAGGAAAGAAATTTTAGGAATGGAGAATGCTTGATGACAAAGGAATACACATAAAAGAGCAATATGGACATCAATAAAGTGTTTTCTCTAGTTGGGAAACATAACTTAATCAGGGTGTTAATTTCTATTACTACTTTATTTGATTTATAAACAAAGTAATTTGGTGTTAAGACTACTTTTCTACATGATGATTTCGAAGAGCATATTTATATGCATTAATTCAAGGGATTTATTATTGGGAAGGGAAGGTCATGTTTATTTTTTGAAGAAAAACTCTTTATGACTTAAAGCAATCTCCTAGGCAATGGTATAAAAGGTTTGATACTTTTATGACTGGTAATGACTAGTGTAGAAGTGAGTGGGATAGTTCTTTTCATCTAACTGTCTAATGGTTTATTTATTATTATATGTTGATGACATGTTAATTGTTGACAAGAATATGGCTGAGATCAAAAGGCTAAAAACTCAATTTGATTGAAAATAACATTGAAATCAATAATTCAATAAATTTATTCTACAATGGGACATTTACTCATCAAGTTCAATAGAATAATATATTTTCACTATTAGCTAAAATAATAAGTCAAAATTATTTTGCATTGTCATCATAATTTTAAATGTGTGAAACTCATACCTATTTCCAACTCTGCTCATATCAAATAAATTTTCTATCATTTGAAGCTACATTAAAAAAAGAAAAAATATAAACCATTTATCTTCATAAGATTATTAAATATAAAAATCAACAACCAAGTATCAGAAAAAAAAAAAAAAAAAAAAAAAAAAAAAAAAAACCCCATAAACATAAGAAAAGAATAACTTTATCCTTTAGCTACCTTGGATAATTTTTCTTTGGTTATATCTCTTTTTCTTTTGAATGGCTACATGGTCTACTTAAACTTAATTTGATTCTCTACTTAATTGTATGTGAAAAAGGTGCATGATTTGATCTCATTCTCATTAAATTTTACTTAATTATTTATTATTACAGTTCCAACATGTTTGGAGACCTATTTTTATGTTAGTTCATGTGTGTTTGGTTGTTTTATTTCATTGTAGGTTTCTTGGATGGATATTTTCATGGTTTTGCATTACAAAATATGTTTTGGGTTCTCAAAGGAGCATGGGAAGTTGAATGAACATTTTGGGTGCTCAAGCCCTCAAAGTTGCTTTAAGTCATCCTGAAACACTCAAGTGTTCTTAGTTCCATCCAACTCCCTTTCCCATTCTCGAAGCATTGAAGTGTTATTCTAGAGCATTAAGCATTGCATCAAGCTCTCCCGCAGGTTCTTTTCCTATAAATATATCTTTCTCATGTCATTTTCACCATTTCATACATTTTAAAGGATTTGAGTGGCCCAGTTCTTGTGTGATCTTCATTGTTGTTCATCTCTATGTTCCAATTTCAAAGGATTATTAGTCTTAAGGGTTTCCTAAGTACTTTGACTAGTTTACTTTTTCATTCCCCCAAACCTGTTTGGTATGTCTAGGTGTACCTACTGGTGTCAAGTTCTCACTCCTATCATCTTCTAGTTTTGTATCTAACCTTAGTTCCCCGATTAAGAGACCATTTGAGGTTGATAACCTTTTTTTTTATTCTTTTTCCTTGATTTTGAGCATAAAGAACTACAATATGTTTGTTTTCATGATTACCGAGTCCTGGTTGAGTGAGAGCCCTCCTTGACATTCTTAAGATATATTATGGTCCCTTAGGTTTTTCATGATTGTCACTAGGATTCTTTAGTTTCGCTTTCTATGGTCGTGTATTCCCATTATGTTTGGATATTCTATTTAAACATTTGTTAGCCCATGCAGTTTTTTTCCTACCATGATAGATTATTCTGGTCTTACCTTACTCTAGTGATCGAGCTTTGCATTTGCAACCTTTCATAGAGGTCATTCTTCATTTCTTAGATGAGGTTAATTTAAACTTAGAATTGGTTAGTGCTACCTTGCTAACCTATTTAGGGGGCTACAAGAGCTTCCTATGTTTTCCCTAATCAAAGTCATTAGATTCACTAGTTTGTAGTGCATTTTATCCATTCTATTCTTCGTGGCCAACCTATTAATATAGCTACTATGATGACAAATATTAGGGTTAGTTATCGAAAGTTGACTCGGCCTAGAAGTTTACAATTTGCACTCATATTTTCCCATTTATTGGTGGATATTGTGTTTGACATCTATGCGACTTCTAGGTGCTTGACTATTATGCTCTATTGATGAGAGTTCCTGATCCAAGCATGTGAGTCATACCCTTAATAGTGATTAATGGTCTGACTATTGATGAGGAGGATGTGATTTAAGAGTTGGAACTAAATCATGAGATCTCACACTCGTGGCTTGGGAGTCGAGGTCATCATGCAAGTAGTTCTAAAGCTATAATAGGTTTATACTAGCCTATGGATGAATTCTTTGGTTTGGGTTTTCACATCATTGATCAGCTTCACCTTTATGTTGATGATTGTATTAACTAACTTTGTGTCCATCTTAACTCATGGATTGATGAGATTTATGATTGATCTCAACATGTAGATGACCAACTAGCATCTACTTTAGCATGGATCATGTTTTCTCTTGGCTCAAGCTTTAGTCAGTTTCTACCACCACCTTTAAACAACTCTAGCAAGATGTTTTAGAATGATTAACTCTATGGTTATGATTTTTGGATTGTATAATAAATTGGATGTTATGTTATATAAAAATGGAAATTCAAATTTAAAAATTGAAAAACAAAATAGTGAGAGTGCTTATGCACCCTCAAAGGCCACTGAAACACTCCTAGCACTCAAGCAGCATTCTAAGGGGCTCAAATATTGCTTGAGATCAATTTTACTCAGTTTTGAGGATTTGTCTAAATTTGTTGATATATTAATTCTAATTTTTGTAAAAATTGATTTCTAAATATTTACAAGTGCACTAGGGTTTACAACATATGTGTGAGTACTTATGTGTGTCTATGCCTAATATTGAGCAATTTTGCTCTTTAGGTGCCTAAGATTTGGGTTAGTATTCCTTGCCTTCAACCTAATACTATCAAAGTGTTGTAACATTGTTTGTTTTTGTTTTTATATTGTGGTAAAAAAATCACATTCCCTTAAAGTGTTGAAGCGCCCACTAAGGAACACAAAAAAGTTGTGTTAAGGACAAGAGAGTAGGTGTGTGTAGTATAGTGTAAGTATCAAGGATTAACAACTACTATGTGTACCTATTTCTTCACATAGAGTTAGTGGATTTTAGCTTTGTAGTCTATGACCCTGTGGTCTTTACATTTACAAATTTTATAAGGGCCTTTTTGGGTTGTTTTCCACATAAATGTCATTTTCTCTTGTGTGATTGATTGTCCTTTGCTTTCATTGATTAATTATATCTTAAAAAAATAAGTAAACAAATAATAATTAATATTTTTGGGCGATTATATAAAGAATTCCCTATTCATCCCTACCATATCTCCCCATTTAAGAAATTCTTGGAATGCTATTACAATTCATTTTGTCTAATTTTCTTTTTTGTCGTTATCATGATCAGTCACTTTGAGCACTCATTGTTCACCCACCACATTAATTTTCATGGTTGTTATTCATCACCATCACTATTCATTAAGTATAAGACCTTATATCAAGAATAGGATAGAACCATGTTATGGTAAAACTAGCTAAAATTGCATGATAAGTGAGCAAAGCTAGGTAGTAAGCAAAAGATTTAATTAGGCATGAATAAAAAGCTCATATATTAATTACCAAAAACTAAAAATAAATAAATAAAAAAACATCTGAATCAGATATTTAGAATAGAGTGAAACCTCCTTTATAAATGGTCAAAACTACTATATATCTAATTTATACTATTGCATTTCGTATCATCTTAATTAGAACAAAGTGGTAGATTTCTCGTCATTGTTTGAATTCATAACACAGGAAAAAAAATTCTTTTTTAAAATTTTTGTTTTGAAAGCACGAAATAACTCCTACATATCTTGAATAACATACCAAAAACCAAACACTCATTCAAAGGACAGATTGCAGCAAAGACATCCCAAAAGTTCTACGAAGTCTAGGTTAGGTAAAAAAAAGTGGCATGCATAATCAAAATTTAAAACAAAATAATAAGAGATCACATAAAATCATACAAAAAATCACACACAATGTTCAAAGTGTCTATATCATAGAAAAAATAAATTCAGGGTTGGGTAGTACTCAAAAATATTTTTAAAATACTCCAACTAATCAGATGTCCATATTTCATCATGTACAGTAGGTATGAATTTGAAAAATCACATCTCCCTCAAAAATGCATATTTTTAATATTTTATATGTCTAAGATCAATTTCAAGAAGTCTAGAATTAAAAAAAAATATTGAATCAAATTTAAAAAGTAATATGTCATTTTATTGTTAGAAAAATATTTTGGATGTCTAGAATTGGGTGAAAACAGAGCCCTCCAAAAAACTCATTTATATCTTCTATTCTAAAATTGCTTTCTAACTCAAACGAAATTTGCAATTCAATTTCAAGAAGTGAGGAAAATCATACAAGTTTTGGAAATTTTTTAAAAAATATTCTAAAGTTTATGAATGAATTTTAAATCTAAAGGGTAAGTGGTTGAGTGAAAACTGGCAACAAGGAAGAGTTTTGAAAAAATTTCTTATGTAGGGGTTCGATCAAGTCCCCATTCAATTTCCGTAAGTTTTACCTGTGTATCCCCATTAGTTTGGGAGCACAAGTCCAAACCTATGTGAATAAAAACCAAATTTTTGAAAAACCAACAAAGGAGAAATGCAACTTGAATGAAATGAGTTTCATAATTTTAATAGAAAGTGTGTTCTTTGCCTAAAGCTAGAATAAATGTGTTCTAAATGCTTTATTGGTGATTTAAATGCTTTTGAAAATGACTTTACAGGAAGGAAAAAAAGAAAGGACCTAATGATTTGTTAAATCCCAATCACTAGACACAAAATAGAGATTTTTTATTTCTAACTTAAAAGGGTTTTTGAAAATAAGAGAAAACTAATTCGGATCCCCTTTATTACTACCTTTCATTTAGGATCAAGGAGCCAAACTTATGATGGAAAAATTCATTTTTGAAAAAAGAAAATTTGACTCAACTCAAAATGTCAATTTAATAAATAAAAAAAAACATTTTCTAAAAGAAAGTTCGAACTCAAGAATTCCTTAAGGTGCCTATAAAATAAGTATAAAAGATAAAGAGAACTAACAATTCAATCAAATATAACATCCCATATAACACTCAAATATAACATAATTCTAACTTATTGAAAATAAAATAAAGAATCCAAACAAAAATTAAACAAATATCAAGCTTTATACAACTATCATGATGAACCAAAACCAAAACAAAAACAAAGTTTCAAGCTTCTTCAATCTAAATCAAAGAATCAAACTAAAACAAAAAAATAAAAAATAAAAAATAAACATTTTCGAACTAACATGAGAATCAAAACTAAATCGAAAGAAAGATCATAACTTCTTTTTGTCTAAAACGATGAATCGAAACTTAATTAACAAAATTCCAAATTTTCAATTTTTAAAACCAAAACTCAAAACCTTTAGTTACTTTCCCTCCTTGAATCAAACAGTCGCGGTGTCCCTCGCCTTCCTTTGCATTGTAGGCTGTATGTACAGCTGTGGAGGGATCTCTTAGTACGTCAGCTAAAGCTCCAATGCATCCATGTGTGGTATTGAAAGGTGGCAGCCTTCAAGTTCTGAATGGTGCGGCTGTCTTCGAATTCGGGATGGTGCGTGGTGTAAGTGGATGCAGCCCATGAATAAACCTGTGCGTGGAGTCCTTTGGTGCGCGCAACTTCTTTAAAAAATTCTGGGGGTTCCTCTAGAAAGTGGACTATGCGTGTGTGTGTGTTCTCAGAAAATCAAAACTATGCGTGGACTCCATCATGCGGCTGTGGAGACTTCCCGAAGTGGCGTGTTGCTGTTAGTACGTGGTCCCCATGGGAGTGCAAGCTACCCCTCAATTCGTGCTCTTGGATTTCAAGTGTCCATCCAAAGTGGCAGCATGAGATGTTTGTTTCTCTCAAAGTGGGTTCAGATTTTTGTTTCTCTATATTGATGGTGCGATTGTTTCTCAGAAAATCCACTCTTGGTATGTCAAAGTGGCAACCGAATCTGCCTTTCCAAAGGGCCTTGTTCTCTAAAGTTTGTGTGCTGTAGGAGCCTTATCATGCGTGCTGTCGGGAGTCCCCTCCTCTCTCTGATTTTTTTTTTTTAAGGTGCGGCTGAACATCCTCTAAAATCTGGTGATGCGTGCTATTTTTTTCTTCAAAAAAATCTGTGTGTTGTGCTCTCCTTATGCTATTGTCGTGGTGCCTCTCAATCTGGTGCTTGTTCCCGTTATCAATGGGATTGCGTCCTGTGGATTTTTGGTGCCCCCCCCCCCCCCCCCCCCCCCTCGGTGGTGCAGGCTGCTGCTCCTTGTTTCTAAATGCCTTCGTGGAGATTCCCTCCGAAATCCTCCTACTACTATTTTGGAAAGTCCATCAAGAATCATGCATGTGGACCTTCCTTGCAGATTTCCTCCAGCTTTCCCAATCCATATATGCCTTTAAAAGACACTCCTCTTTCCATCCTGATTTTTCATTCCCAAAAAAAATATATAGCCCATTGACCTTCTTTTTCCTTTAAAAAAAAATCTGAGGTTGATTCCCCATTTTCAAATATGCAATCGCTTCCTCATGCAAAACAAAATAAAATAAAATTCAAAATTAAAAGAAAAAAAAACTAATGAAAATCATGAGATTGATAAAAATAAAATAAAAGAAGATTAAAAAGAAAAAAAAAGAAAGAAAAAAAAAACATATTATGTAATTCAACAATTTAATAAGGCAACCACGTGCATATTTAAAGTCAAAACAATTCAAGCAATTTTCTATTAAATAAGTAAATAAATAAATAAATAAGTAAACAAAATAAATATAATTATTAAATGCATGGAATAATAATAAAAAGATTAAAAGAAAAGCCAAATGTTAAACTAACGCAATAACCAAATATTGAAAATCGAAACACTGAATTCATATAATTATATATCGAAAATTCACCTCAAACAATCAAAAATCAAAATTAAAGTTAATACTCGTCTTAAACTCAGAAACCACGCAATCAAAATCAAGAATAAGCCTAAGTGAACTAAAGTGATTAGGACATTGTCTAAGTGACCTAAACATAGCTAAGTGCGCTATCCTAAAAGTGCACCTAAAAGCTACCCTAAAAAGGAAGGAAAAACCTAAGTCTAAATTAGGGCTGCTAAGAGTCACAATGGGGTTAAATAAATCCCTCAACGAAAGTCTCTAAGGTGACTAAAAAAAAAAAAAAAAAAGGTAAGTAGTATAAGTAGCAATGGGTCACCAAAGAATTACTGTGGAGCATTGGAAGTGAACTTAAAAAACATGTGCTAAAAGGACAAAATGAAGGGTCTACAATTTTCTTTAGATACTTAATTATGTTGAGTCAAATTAGGCGAGGCATGAATTTTGGCACTTGTTTTGCTCTAAGGTGAGAAAGTGCATGAATCATTTTCTTTTAAAATAGAAGATGAAATTTTAAAATTACAACTTTCAATAAAAGTTATGGTTTCCTGAGTAGGAGCATGATTAAAAGATAAGTAAGGATACTAAATAAATTTTATAAAATATTTCTTTGTGAGAAAAAAAAAGGATAATTATAGATACTACATAGTTTTTATAAATTTTTTTTTATTTAACGTATATAAAATTATTTTTTTAAACCTTGATATATATTATAAAATAAATTCTAAAAAATGGTCTTTTGCATTTTGTAGTTGATATTTTAGTAAATATTTTTTGAGGTGGGATAACTTCGATTTGATTTTGAGATTATAAAATGTTACTAACTTA
The DNA here is from genome assembly GCF_004353265.1 of Vitis riparia. Classification (NCBI taxonomy): domain Eukaryota; kingdom Viridiplantae; phylum Streptophyta; class Magnoliopsida; order Vitales; family Vitaceae; genus Vitis; species Vitis riparia. The sequence continues at coordinate 17,096,637 of NC_048445.1, forward strand.
TAACTTTAATTAAGTAGTTATTAATTTATAAATGACTACATAATTATTTAAATTAAATTCTGTTTAATTTTTTTATAAAATTTAATTTAACTTAAATACTTTATATTTTATTAGATAATTTTTTTAAGGGTGGTTGTTTTCAATTTGACTTTAAAATTTTGAAACATGTAAATATATATATATATATATATATATATATATATATATATATATATATATATTATCTTGTCATTATTAATGGATTAAAAATTATGAGATTATATTTTTAATTTAGTCATTGCAAGAGAATAAATATTCTTATGCAAGGGACTAAGAAAAGAAAAGATGAAGACATTTGAAGTTTCCAACTCAATAAAGCTTTGGTTAGACTAAAGGCTCTAGTAATATGCCTTCAACTCATGGATAATCAATATATAATCAATCAAAAGTTCTCAAATTTAATATCAAACATGTGACTTTAAAAAAAATAGCAACTTGGATTCAACTCTTCTTTTCTAGTCTTGAATCTCTAATGTGTTAACCCCTCTATGTGTCTTTCCCTAAATAACATGTTCTTCTCTAAAGAATCTTCCCAAACTCCTCTAAAGTCATTCCCCTTAATCTCCAAAATCCATTGGTAGCACACAGATATCTCTCAAGTGGCAGCCCTCCTTAAATCTCAAATGTGATAGCTCCTAATTATCAATCCTAAAAAATCTCTATGTGTGGTCGGCTCCTTTTAAGACCCCTCAATCTCAACTTCCTAAAATCTTTGAAAAACCTACCTCTATCCATCTGTCAAGAGGGGTCTCTATATGGTTGTTATGTCCTCAATCACATACTTAGATTTAATTAGATACTTGTTTAGGATTCTTTTGGTACTTGATTTGGCACTTAAAATAGGTCTTTAATTAATCACTTATATGGTTTCACATTTGACTTACATAATAGGTCACATTTAGCTCTTGTTTAGGACATTTTTTATTCTCAATTTGATGCACAATTGGTTCCAATTTTCCATGCATTGGTGTGTTCTATGATCAACTTGTTTTAGCACTTCTTTAGGTCACTTTGAGACACATAATTTGTTCATTTAGGTTTGCTTTTAGGTCACAAATTGATCTTATGTAAAAATGTACCCTAGGTTCTTATTTAAGACATTTGAAGTTCATATTAACATGCTAGAATTCACATACATGCACATGCACTTTTTCTTGATTGTTTGAGTTTGTTATTTATGTTTTTGATGTTTTTGAAATTGCTTCCAACCTTTTAGATGTGAAAATCTATTCTCAAAAGGTTATGCTACCTATTTTATTCGGTATGCACTTTTCCATTACTTTTTAAATGAATTTTGAATCTAAAACACATGAAAATAAATCCATGGCTCCACATTAATGGAGTAATTTCTTGCCTTGGTGAGCTTATCCATGAACAAGCATCCTACTAACTATTTGGTTTATTTGTTTGTTTTGAATGAAAAATTAGATTTGGATTATTTGGAACATTTTTTCTTACAAGTGCATGCTTTTGTAGACTTCTTAAATATATTTATAGAACTTTGTTTGAGTCAAAAATCATTTTCCAAATAGGAGATATCAATCAATCTTTAAACCCTCAACCAACCTCAAATTTGTGGTTGGTTGAAAGAGGCTAGCACCACCAAGCTTGACACAACTTTGCTCCTTTAGCTGCATTTATTCTCTATCATGACATCCCAAGGGGTTTCCATGGCCATCATTGTAGTGAAAAATAGATGTAAAGGACTAAATGAAAAGTGTGGGAAAATCAAGCATATGTAAGGTAACATATAATTAACTACTTGTAGTGTTTGTTTAATACCAAATTTGAGACTAAGATGTGATTTTTGTCTTCATTACCATATAATAGCATCAATCAATTATGGATGTGAATGAAGAATAAAGATGATTATATCTTCAAAACGATCATGCAAGATTGTAATATACTCAACGAACTTCATATTACCACTTTGGCCTTTCAAGTTTTATATATCTAGATTGGAGAAAATTGGTATATGTACTTATACCGTTATAAGTAGATAATTGAGATCTCATCATTATTAGGTACTTGTACATTTTCATGAGCTGATTGTAAAACATATGCCTCTCCTATGGCTATTTGTTTAAACTGCGCCTCTTTAAGGGTTGCTTGAGACTGATCAGTCATTTTAATAACTCACTTTATATGCAACTTCTTCAAGAGTGCCACCTTTCATATATCTTTCCTTGTGTTTTTTACTCTTCTAGGGAATGTGTTTGCCTCTTCAAGGTCTACCACACTTCAAACGTGCCTTAGACTCATTATTTAATTGTCCTTTAGGGACATCAACTCATGATTTAATTATCCTTAAAGGACAACAACTCATTATTTAATTGTCTTTGAGGGACATCAACTTATTATTTAATTGTCCTTCAAGGACATCAACGCATTATATAATCGTCCTTTAAGGGCATCAACACATTATTTAATCATTTGTTAAGGATATCAACTCATTATTTATTGTCCTTTAGGGACATCAATTCGTACTGGAATATTCTAGGTCAATAAAATGATTTTTTTTCACTTTCTTTGCATCAATGAAAGCATTTGGTAGTTGATTTGCAAGTCTTTGAAAATGAATAATCTTTTTGAACTTCCAATTCACATTGATTTAAGAGGATTAAAATGAGCCAAAATCAATGCATTCCAAATAATTTCACACTATTCTTCTAGAACCGGCTCTTTTCCCTCTAACGATGGGAGAATTGTCTCATTAAAATGATAATATACACAATATGTCATTCTACCTTTCAAGTGTATAGATAGACTAGTCAATAGATAAAAACTTCTGGTTTTATAATATACATTGATTACTACTCAAAAAGTGTTATTTTGTAGCTTGTAATTAACTCTTTTAAACACTTTTGAGTAGTAGTTATTACATTTTAACTCAATTAGCATATTAAGTACCTTTGCAATCGTTTCTAATCAAATTGTGTTAAGTTTTGGTGTTTTTGATAGTATTTTGATCACCAAAGCAATCCAAGATTGAGGAGGGTTCTATGAAATCCATGGCAAAGCAATTGGAAGCTCATTAACATGAAGAACCTAAGCTTTGAAGCTTTATAGTCCTTTTTCATAAGCAAATCATGAATGCAAGGAGGGAAAGCAAAGAGAGAAATCTAACATGAAGAATTCAAGAGGACAGCAACTGTTGGACACTTTTGGAGCACTTCCTGGAGCTCATTTCATGCATACTATATGTTGTTTCGAAGCTCGAGAAGTCAGCAATCCAACACTTCAAATGGTGCATGAATCGGAGTTGAAATGAAGAAGTTAGAGCCATTGGAAGCCAATCACACCAAGTTGAAGGCCAATTTCGCAGGCTGCGAAATCAGCCTTTGGCTGCGAAATCACAAGGTGATGGCTGTGAAATCAGCCTTTGGCTGCAAAATTTCGCAGCCATCTTGCATGCCTGCGAAATCCTCCTGAGTGCTTCCAGATATTTGCAACCAACATTTTTAGATTTTTTTCTTCAAATATTTGATGTTTAAATCCCCATTTTCTCCTTGTAATCCACCAATCATAGGATTCCTTGGTTATTAAGTAAGAACAAAGGGTGAATAACCTCATATATATTGTTTGTAATTTTCATTACAGAGAACATCTCAGGAGCTTGTTCTCAAAGACAATCTTTTGTATAATTTTGAAGGAAGTAAAATACAGAGCTTTGCTCTGCCTTACCTACCCAATTTGATTGTATTTTTCTTACTAGCCAAACAACCTCTGAGGATGTTTCCTCAAAGAATGGTTGGCTATACTTTTTGTCTCTTCGAGCTAAGGTAGCTGGGTAAGGTGCCGAACGCAAGAATTGGTAGTTTTGTTGTTTCAACTGTTAATGAAGAGAAAGTGTGACCCATTTATGGTTTCTATGTTTTTAGTTAACTTAAAATGCCTTCAATTCACCTGGGCCAACACTTGGTAAGGCAAGTGATCTCCGTCCATGGAGATGCACTAGTTTACCTCTTGCGAGCCTTTGGGAGGTGACTTGAAGGTAGGATTTTCTAGAATTGCCAACACTTGGTAAGCTTTTGGACTCTAAGGAGACATCCATTAGTTATCTCTTGCGAGCTTGAGAAGGGAAGTCCAAGGTTAATGATCACCTTGAATGACAAATGCTAGGTGAGAGGCACGAGCCATTGCAAGATGCATCAGTGAAAGGGAATTAGTGCTGAAGTCCATAAAAAGGAAGCATCTGTACAACACCGGTTAGAGAATTAACTATATGGTAATTCTATAATGCGAGGAAAAGATTCAAGTGACCGGAGCTCTGTTTTTGCATGAGGAGCCTGATCCCAGTGATCCTAAAACTCCAAGGAACGTTTTTCTTCATAAGTAATTCCCATTACTTTCTTTTTAGTTAGCTTAAAACAAATCCTTTTTCAGCCAAAGTTTATGTTTTTTTTTAAGCTAACCTTGAAATGAAAAAGCACCAATTCAACTTTGAATTGGTATCAGTTGTAAGTTGAAAACCCTTCCTAGTGAACGATCCTAGAGCCACTATGCTATATTAGCTAAGGCTATCCTAGTGCATGGTGATATAAGTTATAAATTTTGTTGATTACTCCTGTTTGAGGACCAAACTCAAGGTACACCAGCTAGGCACGCAATCAAATGGCGCCGTTGCCAGGGAAGGTGTCAACTTCACATTGATATTATTTCAGAGTACTTGTGATTTTCATCACAAGTTTGGTGATTTTTCTTTCATTTTATTAACTCTTTTGATTGTTTCTTTTACTTGTTCATACTCTAACATATCTTTTAATTTAGTTTTATTTAATCTTAGTCTTTTTGCAGTCTTGTTTTCTTTTGTTTTCTTTTGTTTTTGTTTTTGTTACAATTGATACTAGTTGTGTATGCCAAATTGGATACAAGATAGTGGAGAAAGGCTTGTGAAACGTGATACACCTCATAACAAGGAATTGGAATTGAGCTTGAACATCATGGAAGCTACACCTGAAGATCAGCATAGTCACCATGGTCACCAGGACAATCCCAATGCTTTCAGATCAATGAGGGACTGCATGCATCCACCTCGTATGAGTGCACCATCATGTATAGTGCCCCTTACAGAGCAGCTAGTGATCAGACCACATATTGTTCCACTTCTACCAACTTTCCATGGATGGAAAGTGAGAATCCCTATGCACATATCAAGGAATTTGAATATGTTTGTAATACATTCCAAGAAGGAGGAGCTTCAACCGACTTGATGAGGCTTAAGCTATTTCCTTTTACTTTAAGGCCAAGGAGTATCCGTACTTGGACTGATTTACAAGCTGAATTCCTCAAGAAGTTTTTCCCTACTCACAGAACAAATGGCTTGAAAAGGCAAATTTCAAACTTCTCAGCTAAAGAGAATGAGAAATTCTATGAGTGTTGGGAAAGATACATGGAAGCTATCAATGCTTATCCTCACCATGGTTTTGATTCATGGCTATTGGTGAGTTATTTCTATGATGGGATGTCTTCCTCAATGAAGCAACCCCTCGAGACAATGTGTGGAGGAGATTTCATGAGTAAGAATTCGGAGGAAGCTATGGATTTCTTGAGTTATATAGTTGAAGTTTCAAGGGGATGAGATGAACCAAACAAAGGAGAAGTGGGGAAAATGAAGTCTCAACCGAATGCTTTCAATGCTAAGGCTGGGATGTACACCTTGAATGAAGATGTTGATATGAAGGCAAAGTTTGCAGTTATGACAAGAAGATTGGAGGAGCTAGAACTGAAAAAGATGCATGAAGTACAAGTTGTTGCTGAAACACCAGTGCAAGCCAAGCCATGTCCTATTTGTCAATCTTATGAACACTTGGTGGAGAAGTGCCCTACAATTCCAGCTGCTAGAGAAATGTTTGGAGATCAAGCAAATGCCATTGGACAATTCAAGCCTAACAACAATGCTTCGTATGGAAATACTTACAACTCAAGTTAGAGGAATCATCCAAATTTTTCTTGGAAGCAAAGAGCACCTCAGTACCAACAGCCAACTCAACCATCTCAACAAGCTTCAAGCCTTGAACAACCAATAGTGAATCTAAGCAAAGTTGTGGGAGATTTTGTTGGAGACCAAAAATCCATCAATGCTCAACTCAGTCAAAGAATTGATAGTGTAGAGATTACATTGAATAAAAGGATGGATGGGATGCAAAATGACTTATCTCAAAAGATAGATAATCTCCAATACTCAATCTCAAGGCTCACTAACTTGAACATAGTGCAAGAGAAGGGTAGATTTCCTTCTCAACGTCACCAATACCCCAAGGGTAATCATGAAGTGGAAACTCTTGAGGGAGAATGCTCACAGGTGAGAGATGTTAAAGCCTTGATCACTCTAAGGAGTGGTAAAAAATTTGAGTTGCCAACACCCAAGCCACATGTTGAGGAGGAAGAAGAAGAAGAGACAGAGAAGAGAGAGAAAATCAAAGGAAAGAAGAAAGATATCAGTGAAGGGAAAGAGGACCATGATTCAACAGTGAATGCAAATCCAGAGAAAGTGCTTATTAAGGAAGAAATGTTGAAGAAACACACACCACCTTTTCCTCAAGCTTTGCATGGGAAAAAGGGAATCAGAAATGCATCGGAAATTCTTGAAGTATTGAGACAAGTGAAAGTCAATATTCCATTGCTGGATATGATCAAACAAGTTCCAACATATGCAAAATTCCTAAAGGACTTGTGTACTATCAAAAGAGGGTTGAATGTGAATAAGAAAGCCTTCTTGAATGAGCAAGTAAGTGCTATCATACAATGCAAGTCTCTTTTGAAGTACAAAAATCCGGGATGTCCTACCATTTCAGTCATGATTGGAGGAAAGGTAGTGGAAAAAGCTTTGTTAGACTTGGGAGCAAGTGTGAGTTTGCTACCATACTCTGTCTACAAGCAATTGGGACTTAGTGAATTGAAGCCAACATCAATCACTCTATCTCTAGCTGATAGATTAGTGAAAATTCCAAGGGGGATAATCGATGATGTCTTAGTTCAAGTTGATAATTTCTACTATCCAGTAGATTTTGTTGTTCTTGATACGGACCCCATTGTCAAGGAAGCTAATTATGTTCCTATCATCCTTGGAAGGTCATTCCTTACTACATCAAATGCAATTATAAATTGTAGGAGTGGACTCATGCAACTCACTTTTGGCAACATGACACTGGAGCTCAATATCTTCTATATGTCCAAAAAGCTAATCACTCCAGAAGAAGAAGAAGAAGGTCCAAAAGAGGTGTGTATTATTGACACTCTAGTGGAGGAGCACTGTAATCAGAATTTGCAAGACAAGTTGAATGAAAGTCTTGGGGATCTTGAAGAAGGGTTGCCTGAACCCTCTGATATGCTTGCTACTCTACAAGGTTGGAGGAGGAGAGAAGAGATTCTACCTTTGTTCAATAAAGAGGAGGCACAAGAAGCTGCTAAAGAAGATACCCCAAGCTCAATTTGAAGCCTCTGCCCATGGAGTTGAAATACATATACCTGGAAGAAAATAAACAATGCCCTGTTGTTATATCTTCATCTCTTACTACTCCTCGGGAGATTTCTCTACTTGAAGTTCTCAGGAGGTGTAAGAAAGCAATAGGATGGCAAATATCTGATTTGAAAGGCATCAGTCCTTTGGTTTTTTAGACATCATATATACATGGAGGAGGAAGCTAAACCAATTCGTCAACCTCAAAGAAGATTGAATCCTCATTTACAAGAGGTGGTGCGAGCTAAGATGTTGAAGCTACTTCAAGCAGGTATTATCTACCCCATATCTGACAGCCCTTGGGTGAGTCTTACTCAAGTGGTACCAAAGAAGTCAGGGATTACTGTGGTTCAAAATGAAAAAGGAGTAGAAATTGCTACACGCCTCACTTCAGGTTGGAGGGTGTGCATTGATTATAGAAAATTAAATGTTGTGACAAGGAAGGATCATTTTCCACTGCCATTTATTGATCAAGTGTTGGAGAGAGTCTTTGGCCATCCATTGTTTCTTGGACGGTTACTCTGGGTATTTTCAAATTGAAATTGATGTTGAAGATCAAGAGAAGACAACTTTCACATGTCCATTTGGAACATACGCCTACAGAAGAATGCCTTTTGGTTTATGTAATGCACCTGCAACATTCCAAAGATGTATGCTAAGTATTTTTAGTGATATGGTGGAGCGAATTATGGAGGTTTTCATGGATGACATCACCATATATGGAAGTACATTTGAAGAATGTTTAGTCAACTTGGAAGCGGTCTTGAATAGATGCATTGAAAAAGACTTGGTGCTCAACTAGGAGAAATGTCATTTTATGGTACATCAAAGAATTATCCTTGGCCATATCATCTCCGAGAAAGGCATTGAAGTTGATAAAGCAAAGGTGGAACTTATTGTCAAATTGCCATCCCCAACAACTGTAAAAGGAGTAAGGCAATTCCTTGGCCATGCAGGGTTCTATAAGAGGTTTATAAAAGACTTCTCTAAGCTTTCAAAGCCTTTTTGTGAGCTTTTGGCTAAGGATTCTAAGTTTTTATGGGATGAAAGATGTCAAAAGAGTTTTGATCAATTGAAGCAATTTTTGACAACTACTCCAATAGTGAGGGCTCCCAACTGGCAACTACCCTTTGAAGTAATGTGTGATGCCAGTGACTTTGCTATAGGAGATTTGCTTGGCCAAAGAGAAGATGGATAGCCTTATGTGATCTACTATGCAAGTAAGACATTGAACGAAGCTCAAAGGAACTACACAACTACAGAGAAAGAATTGTTAGCTGTGGTGTTTGCCTTAGACAAGTTTCATGCTTATTTAGTAGGGTATTTCATCATTGTTTTCACTGACCATTCAGCCTTGAAGTATTTATTGACAAAGCAAGATGCAAAAGCAAGGTTGATTAGATGGATTCTTTTGTTACAAGAATTTGATCTCCAAATTAGAGACAAGAAAGGGGTGGAGAATATGGTAGCTGACCACCTTTCAAGGTTGGCTATAGCACATAATTCCCATGTATTACCTATTAATAATGACTTTCCTGAGGAATCACTTATGTTGTTAGAGAAAGCTCCTTGGTATGCTCATATTGCTAACTATTTGGTTACTGGTGAAGTTCCAAGAGAGTGGAAAGCGCAAGACAGGAAGCACTTCTTTGCAAAGATTCATGCTTATTATTGGGAAGAGTCCTTCCTTTTCAAGTATTGTGCAGATCAGATCATAAGGAAGTGTGTCCCTGAAGAAGAGCAACAAGGGATCCTCAGCCATTGCCATGAGAATGCCTGTGGAGGCCACTTTGCCTCTCAGAAAACAGCCATGAAGGTCTTGTAATCAGGGTTTACTTGGTCATCGCTTTTCAAAGATTCCCACATCATGTGTAGGAGTTGTGATAGATGCCAAAGACTCGGGAAGCTTACAAAAAGAAACCAAATGCCCATGAACCTCATCCTTATAGTTGATCTTTTTGATGTTTGGGGTATTGACTTCATGAGACCTTTCTCAATGTCTTTTGGTAACTATTATATATTGGTGGGGGTAGACTATGTTTCCAAATGGGTGGAGGCAATCTCCTGTAAACATAATGATCACAGGGTGGTTCTCAAATTTCTTAAGGAGAACATCTTCTCAAGATTTGGGGTGCCCAAGGCCATAATCAGTGATGGAGGTACTCATTTTTGCAACAAACCTTTTGAAACCCTATTAGCCAAGTATGGAGTGAAGCATAAGGTAGCTACACCTTATCATCCTCAAACTTCCGGGCAAGTAGAGCTAGCAAACAGGGAAATAAAGAACATACTGATGAAAGTGGTGATTACAAGCAGAAAAGATTGGTCTCTTAAGCTACATGATTCATTATGGGCATATAGAACAGCTTATAAGACTATTCTTGGCATGTCCCCCTATCGTCTCGTCTATGGCAAAGCATGCCACCTCCCTGTGGAAGTTGAATATAAGGCTTGGTGGGCAATCAAGAGGTTGAACATGGACTTGATCAGAGTTAGGGCAAAGAGGTGCTTAGACCTTAATGAGATGAAGGAATTAAGAAATGATGCTTACATCAATTCCAAAGTTGCAAAACAGAGGATGAAGAAGTGGCATGATCAACTAATCTCCAACAGAGAATTGCGGAAAGGACAAAGAGTCCTACTCTATGACTCAAGGCTCCATATCTTTCCAGGGAAACTCAAGTCAAGGTGGATAGGTCCTTTCATTATTCACCAAGTACATCTCAATGGAGTGGTGGAATTACTAAATTCCAATGGCATAGACACCTTTAGAGTCAATGGTCATCGCCTCAAGCCATTCATTGAGCCGTTCAAGCCAAAAAAATGAGGAAATCAACCTCCTTGAGCCACAAAAATCCTGATCAGAGAAGGGTTAGATGGACTTGGTTTCACCAAAGTCCATAATTTTGTTAAATATGTTAATTTTTAAGTTTTGTAAATTATTTGATTGTAATTTTGGTCTTAAATTATGTTAATTGTAACTAACTTAAATCAGGAGCAGATTCTTACCACTCAGGCCCAGCACACTGCCATCCTGAGGCAGATCCAGCATCATCAAGGCATTACATCAGCTCCTGAGCATGCCGTTCCCAGCTCATCATTGAATTTGCTTAGAGACGATTAAATCCATTTCAAGACAGATTATAAACCGAAGTCCCAAGATGAGGATAAATCCATTCCAACCAACAAGGATACAATTAAAATTTATAATCATATTAACCATTAAACCAAAATCATCAATAATCATCATAAAATAAAATTATATAATGATTTGATTAATTAGAGTAAAAATAAATAAAAAAAACTTCAATCTCACTGCCTTAGGCTTCCTAGAATTAACAATAATTCAAAGAAAATCACAAAACTAAATTACATTCTAATTAAACTGTTACAAAACATCAAAGGAAACTTTTAAGAGAACTTCTCAATCCTGGATTCTAAGATTCCTAAATCAGCTTTTAATGACTTAAACTAAAAGAAATGGCTCAAAACTGCATAACTTATCACATCAGGATAGATCAATAAAAATTCGTCAAAAATAATGTTTCAAAATTACAAGTGAGTATTCAGGATACACTAAAAAAACAGGATCCACAAATAGTTCATCTTAATGTTTCAAAATAATTAAAACAATATAGATCCAAACAAACAAATGGGAATGCAGTCAATAAACCCTCAGAATAATCTCATCTGATTACTAAAAAATCACCAGAAATGAAATAATCAAGTTCATCATAGAAGAACAGAGACTATAGAAAGAAAAGGATCTCTCAATGTTCCAAGGCAACAGATCATAAAACGAACAGATAAAACACCACCAAAACTTCCCAATGGTCTAATCCAAATCAATATATATAAAAATATCCAGAAATAATAGCTTAGGATTCCACAAAAGTTCAAGATATAAAATACAGAGCCTACAGAAAATTCAATCTTAAATTCCAACAACACCAAAGCCAATACAGATCAACAATGGATGAACGAAATGCAATCGTAAACTGATCTAAACCAAAAAAAAAAAAAAAAAATTAGGAACAATAAAAGCAATAGATCATAGGCTTGATTTTCATAAATACATGGAGGAACTTAGAAAAATTGGAACCTGAAAAGAAGATGCAGTATTCAAGAAAATTTGTTGGCCTGAAGCTCTATGGCACGACAGCTTCTGCCGGAACCCTCAATCTTCACTTCTCTCTGTTTTCTCTCAGTCTCTCTCTTCTCTCTGATTTCTCTCACTTTTCTCTCTGAACCGGGATCGAAAATCTCACCGCCAAAGGACCAACAACCTTAAACGGAGAACCTTCTTCTGATTTTATACCTCCCCTTCGAAGACTCTCGAACCTCTCTTTTTCACGTGACCCAGGCTGAACTTCCAAAACGGTTCTCCGCTTTTCCCGGCCAAACAGGGCCTTACGAAACTCAGCAATGCAAAGAATTAAATTAAGAAAATAAAATGATAGTAATATGAAATCAAACAAGTAAACAAATAAAATAAAATAAAAAATAAAAGGCACGGTGAATCTCAATAAGCAAGCACGATCGGACTGATTATCGCATTTAGTGTGTCTTCCATGGTGATGTGGACTTGAATAATATGATCTTGGAATGCATGGGGTTATGATGGCTAGGTGGAGATTGCAGTACGGGTTGATAGTTAAGAGGCTTTGGATCATGTCAAATCAAAATTCATTATTTAAAATATGTAGGATCATATAAGAATTTAAAAGAATTTATTATTAAAATCATCAAATATCGGTAAAAATAACTTATTTTGATATTATTTAAGTATAGATTTAATAATAATATAAAAATTCAAACTTTTATATTAATTTACAATTTGTTACATATTAAAAGAATATTATTTCAATATGCTTAAAATTTATTTATTTATTTATTTTTAAATTTTACTCGTTTAACCATCTTCATTAATATCTTGATTTTTATAATTCATAAAACGATGGTAACAAAATGGTTGGGTCAAATTAAATCATATTCATAAAAAATCCTTTCTTAAATTAATATCAAACCTTCATTGTACATTTTTTAAGAAAATGAAATCTATCATTAATTAATCCAAATTACGAATTTATCTTGTGCATTAAAGGTTTCAAAAGTTCTAAACAAGCCTAAATGTGCTATAAGTCAATCAAAATAAAGTCCTAAATTAAAATTCAAAAATCATTAAAATCAAGATTGGGATCAACCTAATCCTTCTAAAATGTCTCTCATAGAAAATAAAAAAAATTAGTGATCGACATGGTCACAGTGAACCATCAATAAGAGCTTTAAAAATAGCTCAGAAAATAACCATAATTGCACACTAAAGCATCGAAGGATGTAAGAGGGCAATCCTATATAGAATATGTCAAGAGGACAACATAGAGGATCTATACTAGGCTAAAGAAGGTAATTCATAGCTTTTTCCTTAAAAATGATTATTTTCAGCTTCAACAATTCATAAAAATCGCATAAAAATCAATTCATCTGAAATTTCCAAGAAGGAAACTAAAAATAGAACTAAAGAGTTGTTGAAAATAATTTCTATTTATTTTTATATTTTTCTGAAATTTTTGGTGGATTAATGATCTTTGCTATTGTGGACGTAGGCATAATACAAAACCATGTACATTGCTTCTCTTTTTTAATTTATATTTCATTCTTCTTAGGCATCGTATTTGTATATTTTCAATATCAATTTCACAAATTCGTTTTGACATTAATTCTATCGGCAAGGAGAGTGTATATACCTCCATGTATATTTCCCAAACAATATTACCGAATCACGTTAATAATTAAACTTATATAAAAAGTTTTAATTACAAAAATTGAGAAGAAATTAATTGGATTAAAGTAGTCTTATTTCATGCATAAAGGTTTTAGTTTTATCAAATACTGTAGTCTAAATTATTTTAAATTACAATTTTATTTTTCTCCATCTAGGAATAATTATGGCTAAGAGTATGCCCATTTAAAGTTTAGAATTTAATTTTAGAGTTAACATCGTTTGCTTCTATAAATATTCAATAAGTATGAATCTTATTGTAGCTATACTATATGTTCATAATAATAAAGAAATCATCACCATGATAATGCACTCGTGATCGTAAAAAATCTTTCACAACAAGTTAAAATAGATGAAAAATTGTGTAGTTATACTTTCTATCCAAGAGTATAATTTTTATTTTTTTTATCTAAGATATTTGTGGACTCACATTTTTCACATGCATCCCCACTCGACGGTGCGACTTGCTTTTTAATTTGTGAAATTTTAATTTTTAAAAAAGACTTGAAGTTGTCACTTATTTTAGTTTTTTTTAAAGGAAAAACAAAATAAGAAAAAAAATTTTATGTGACTCCTTATTTGGAAAAGACATGTCTATAAAAGTTGAGTCGGGATTCGAGGGTCAGGTTATTTATTGAGAATGTGGTGAGCTGTAGCACTCCTTTAAGATTATATACCTACAATCTCTACAAAACGAATCAAAAGAATTGTGATAATTAATTAATTAATTAATTGATAATAGATATTAAGATTAAATGAGCAAATCAATATATATATATATATATATATATATATATATATATATATATATATATATGAAAATGATAATAAAATCAAATTACGAGATTGCACGAAATATGTGACAAAGGAATTATGCAAATTGAATTATTAAACTGATAAAAAATATATTTCAAAAAAATACCTTTTCAAGAAATTTCAAAGGACTATTAAAAACAATTTCGAATGAGTGATTTCAATTTATTTATTTACAAAAAAAAAAAAAATCAATTTATTTTCAATAGATGATTTGATTTAATTTCATTTGTCTTCAATTTAAAAAAAAAAGTTATTTATACTTATTGTATCAAAAGAATTTATTATAAAATTTCAATTTAATAACAAAAATTATTTTTACTTGCTTTTACTAAAAAATAATGAATTTTTTATAATTTCATTTACAAAAGTGTTTTGATCTATTTTCATTTTATTAAGAAAATGATTTCTACAACTTTAATTTGAAAAAATAACTCTTATCCTATTCTCATTATAAAAAAAATTATTTAAATCTTCTATTTCTAACAATTACTTTTAATGTCATTTTAATCAAGGAAAAAGAATTTATTTAAAAAAAAATTGGACAATTTTATTAAAAATTTATTTTTTGGGACAACTTTATTTACAAAACAATTTTCCGACAATTATTATTACAAACAATTTTTTTTAGTTTATTGAAAACAATTTTCTAGATTTTCCTAAAAACACTTTTTTGAATTTTTATTAAGAAAACTTACTTTTATTAAAAATAATATTTTTTGAACTATTATTTTATTAAAAATGCTTACTGAATTGTTTCTCTTATTTAAACAAAATTTATGGTTTATTCGATATTCAATTCTATACACAATAAGTAAATATATACAAACAAATATTTATAGAAACCAATAAAAATAAAATCAAATAGTAGTGAGAAATAAAATGTGTACCCCAATAAGCTTATAATAAGTTCAATGTTTTCATGTGCCTTATTTTCTTCTATGAAATTCAATTTTCCACGTGTCATTTATCCATACTCAACGAAATGGGTCCATACAAAACAAAAATAAACCCAAATGTAAATATCTAAAAATGTACAAAATCCAAAATAAATATTCAAGCCCAAATTCAAACTTCAAATGAGTCCAATAAACTTCACCAATTAAAAATGGGCCCAAATTAAAAAATATAATCCAACAAAAATATTTCACATGTCATAAGCCCTAGTCCAAAATTTCCAAATTAATGATCAATATATAAGCATAATCAACAAAGTCCAAAATATGACAAACCATAATAAATTCAATTAAGCTTAAATTTAATATCCAATAATCCAAAAATAAATAAGCCCCAATTTAATAGGTAAACCCGAATTCATAACCAAAATCAACCCAATTTAATATGTAAACCGAAAATGACATCCAAAATATGCTACAATTGTCTCATATCTAATTAGATAATTCAAATGAGCAAAAATCCATATCAATTATCAATCCATCCAACAAATTTTATCAACAACAAATAAGCCCAAATGTCATATTAATTAACAAACCAAAATATGACAAATTAAAATAAATTCAATTAGCTTAAATTCAATATCCCATAATCCAAGCCTAATTTAACATACAAGCCCAAATCCACAATCAAAATCAAGCTAAAATTAATATGCAAACCCAAAATAATATTCAAAATACGTCACAATTATCTTATGCCAAATTAAGTAATTCAAATGGGAAAAATCTACATCAATCATAAATTCATCTAACAAATTTCATTAACAAAAAATGAGTCCAAATTCTATATTAATTAACAAGCCCAAAATATGACAAATCAAAATAAATTCAATTGGGCTAAATTTAATATTTCATACTTCAAGCCTAATTTAATACATAAACACAAATCCACAACTAAAATCAAATCAAATTTAATATGTAGAGCCCACATGTAAAAAAAAAAAAAAAAAAAAAAAAACCAATTAATTTAATTAAGCCTAACTAGATATCCAATATGCATACCCAAATCTTAAAGCTCAAACACAAGGTCCACAAACAAACAAAAATGTACAAGCCCAATTTCAATAACAATTACTATTAAAATCAAAGGAAAAGAAACTTACACAATTTCAAATCTTTGGAAGGATGAGAAAGTGATAATGAAGATGGTTGAGAATGGCAGAATGGAAAATGAGAATAAAATGAAAAAAAATAATAAAATAAAATGAAATGGGTGAAGTGAGAAAGAGAAAGAAAGTGTGGGAAATTGAAGAATAAGGGACAGAAAAAAAGGAGTCGTCGGTCGGTAGTGGCCTGTCGGCAGCAATTGACCGGTAGTCTTGTCAGTGACGGTGATGGGTGATAGATTTTTAGGAAATAATAAACATTGGAAGAAAAAAAATTGGTAGGAAAAGAAGGAAAAAAAAAAAAAAGGAAAATGAGGAAAAAAATGAGGGGGAGGGGGGTTGTGGGGGGTTTCCCTCCACGTGTCCTCCCCCAGATAAAAAGCCCTTGGTTAGTCCAAGGTAAGTAGATGATCCATCTGAGATCAATCTGTCTGAACCAAAACAAACTTCGTCTGGCGCAAGAGGAAAGATATTTCATTCTTTCTCGATACCAGAAGGAATTGACAAACCAAGCCAATTGAGATTTCCAAACATATTAACCAAGACAACCGGAGATTCCAGACATTAAACAGATGGATAATCACACCTAGTGTTTGAGCAACAACCTAGACGACATTTACGCCTAAAAGTCAATGTCTACTAATTGCTACATGTAATCGGTGACATTGAGAAACATAAATGCATAGTCAACTACATGGTATGAGACTCTTACTCGACAACTAGCAAATGACACCAGTCAACGGATTTTGTTTGGTATGATTGCCAAATCGATGCAAAGATGATGACTTTGACTCTCTTGCTAAGGCTTGATTTCCGTCCTAATGGCAATCATCATCACAAAAAAGGCATAAATGCACTATCGACACTATGGCGATGGTGCCATCTGCTCTATAAAAACCCCTTAAGAAGCATGAAAAAGGTACATCTGTTCTATAAAAACCACCTGTTCGGACATCCTTTTATGAAAGGAAGAAGCCTGTTGGACTCCAAAGAAGCTAGATGAACTCAAATCTAGTTGGCATTGCACCAAAATTAGCGTTGTCTGTGGGAAACGAAAGAACTAAGGATGTTAACACCCTCTAAAAGTCAATCGTCAACTATGGGTGGCGAAGATTATTTCGTATGGCGTGAAATGATGGAGAAACGTCAATGAGAAAATGATCGACAGATTTGAACTTTGCTCTACTAAACGAAACGACTTAGAGAAGAGAATGAGGAGTTGCTGGCTCAAACGTCGGCAGCGAGCCCCTCTCAAAGTCCACACACTCAGAGACAACACACAACCTCAAGGTGAACTACTAAGGCATCCTACCCCGAGGGCACAGAGTTCTCATCTGACAGTTATTCAAGACAATCTAAGGAGGAATCTTCATTGAATCACCAAATGCAATCAGATGAAGGAACCAGCTCTACCCAGGTATCCAAGAAAAGGAGGCGCAATAGAAGGTTTCATTTATCAAATGCAATGTGAGCTCGGTTGGGACCTTAAGCGCCAAGTGTAGAAGGGCAATCACGCATGTCAAAGACTCTGAGGACTCGTTTAGGTCCCCCAGTTGCAACACGTATGTCAAAATGACCCTCTCAGCTACCAAGGCAACAAGCTGAAGTACCACTGACGCGAGCTCCACTCAACTTTATCAGTCGATGGTTGGATGACATGCTCTCCATGTCGTTTGGCCCCATGTTATCAATTATGAGCCACCCAGGGGGTTCATAGTGCCAAAATTCACAATGTACGATGGAACAAGCGACCCATTCGATCACATTATGCACTTCAGGCAGCTCATGACCCTTGACATAGGGAATGATGCACTGATGTGTAAGGTTTTTCCAGCTAGCCTACATGGCCCGGCTTTCTCATGGTTCCATCGTCTCCTGCATCATTCTGTGAACACATTCCGAGATATCTAGGAAGTCTTTGTGGGCCACTACTTATGTTTCGCTAGCCAAAAATAGAACATAAGCACCCTGCAAAACATCAAGTTGCAGGAGAACGAGTCACTCAGAGACTTCATGAAGTAGTTTGGGCAAGCAATACTCCAAGTGGAATCCTGTAGTATGGATGTCATCTTGCAGATCTTCAAGCGAAGCATCAACCTGGGCACACCATTCTTTAGGTGTCTCACAAAGAAGCCACCTGCAACGATGAATGACCTGTTGAAATGGGCGGACAAATATTCTATGCTCAAAGACGATGTTTGAGCAACATCTCAACAGGTCTTGGTTACTAATCGACCGATCAAGAACAACGAGGCGGGGAGTTCTAAGCCCTTAAACCAATTGAGGCAAGCTAGCAAGAGGCGGTCTAGCCAGCAGTAGTAAGTGAGACTCACCCCTCTTAATATCTCCTACGAAATACTCCTCCTAATCATTCACGATCTGTCAGACTTCAAATGGCCGGAACCCATCAAGACAGATCTGGCTAGGTTAGATCGGAACAAAAGGTGCTCTTATCATAAGGATCACAACCATACCACCGAGCAATGCAAGAGTCTCCATTACTTGGTGGATAAACTATTCAAGGTTGGACACCTAAAATAGTATGTCTGCACAACTAGTGGACAAAGAGAAATGGCGTAAGAGGCAGTCGCCCAAACCTGTGCATCTTTGAAAGTTCCCAGAGTTGTCATTAACTACATACATGGAGGCTCTATAGACGATAAACATAGTTCTAAGCGGCAAAGACGAAGGTTGCTCCATGCGACCTCTATAAGAGAGTGGGTTAACTTTGTTCGGTGTAACTTTTAGGAAGGGAGTGTGTGCCCCATTGACGACACAGTTACCTTCCCTTCGATAGATGCTAATCGAGTGTTGTAACTGCACGAAGATGCCCTAGTCCTAATACTAGGGGTAGGCGGATTCGACATGAGAAGGATTCTAGTTGATCTAGGTAGCTCAACTGACCTCTTGCAAATGTCAGCCTATAAACAAATGGGTGACTCACCATCCGCCCCAAAGAACCTAAGGCGTTTGCTATTCGGATTCAATGGAACTACAACAACTTCATTAGGTGACGTTGTGCTGTCCGTCCAAGCTAGCCCAGTTACCCTGAATGTGCAATTCTCGATGGTCGACAACTTGTTCCCATACAATGCCATCATGGGGCATGCATGGCTTCACATAATGAAAGTCATTTCTTTTACGTACCATTAGGTGGTGAGCTACCTCATAGAAGAGGGACAAGTCAATCTACTTGGTAACTAGTTAGTTGCGCGCCAATGCTATTAGGTGACATTAGAGTTCGTACATTTGGTTAGTGAGAAAACGGTCCTGGAATCATCAAACGCAAGGAAGCAATAACAATCACTAAACCCAATGGACAAAAATCCATTTGCAATTGATCCGCTTCAACCACTGCGCCTTTCACATGGCATAGATCAAATCACCTATACCAGTTCCTTGCTTACATATGAGGAACAGGAACTACTAGAGAGTCAAGCACAACAAGGACATCTTCGCCTGGACTCACTCGGACATGTCGGGGATTCATCCGTCTGTGGCCTCCCACAAACTTAACGTCTCACTCACCTTATGGCCTATCTGAAAAAAGGTTTGGCGTTTCCATCCGGACAAGCTATAAATCATCCAGGCAGAAATTGACAAATTATTGGAAGTCGGATTTATTAGATAAGTCAAATATCTAGACTGGTTGGCGAATGTGGTGGTAGTTTCGAAGAAAGATGGAAAGTGACGAGTCTGTGTTGATTACACCAACCTAAATGAGGCATGTCCAAATGACAGTTTTCCCTTGCCCTGAATAGACCAGATAGTCAACGCCACCACCAGGCATAGGATGTTTTCATTTCTAGGCGACTTTTCTAGATACCACAAAATCCCCATGTTCCAACCAAATGAGGAGAAGATAGCCTTTGTTACACCGCAAGGGTTGTACTATTACAAAGTCATGTCGTTCAGACTCAAGAACATTGGTGCTACCTACTAAAGGCTAATGACAAAAATTTTCAAGCCCTTGATTAGCTGAACTATGGAGGTCTACATTGACGACATTGTTGTAAAGAGCGAAACCTGAGTTGAGCATGCCCAACACTTGGAAGAAGCATTCCGTCTGATGTGAGCATACAACATAAAGCTTAATCCAGCTAAGTGTGCCTTTAGCGTCAACGTGGGGAAGTTTCTAGGGTTTATGATAACCTAAAGAGGAATTGAAGTTAATCCGACTCAGGTGAAAGTCATCCTCGAAATACCCATTCCAAACAACAAGAAAGAGTTATAACACCTCACGGGTTGTTTCGCAGCTTTGGGACATTTCATAACCTATTTCACAAACAAGTTAAGACATTTCTTCCTCACACTCAGGAGAGCAAGCACGTTCGGCTGGATAGACGAATGTGAGTAAGCATTTGGAGCAGTCAAACACTACCTTACTTTAATGCCCATCCTAAACTACCCCAAGTCCAATGAAGAACTCTATATGTATTTAGTTGTATCTAACTATGCTGTCATGTCGTCTTGTTTTATCAGATACGAGACAAAGAGCAAAGACCTGTTTACTACGTGAGCAAGGCAATGGTAGGCATTGAGACTCGGTATTCTCAAGTAGAACAAACCACTTTAGCACTAAAAATGTCTCTCAAAAGCTCTGCCCATACTTCCAGACTCACCAAGTGACCGTACTCACAAACCAGCCACTCCGAGTTACCCTGCACAAATCGGACCTATACGGATGAATGTTGAAAAGGGCCATTGAGTTGAGTGAGTACAAAATCAAGTATCAGCCAAGGTTATCATTGAAGGGACAAGTTATGACTAACTTTATAACTGAATCCCCTAAAAAAAAAGCACATTCGACTTATCACCCTAGAAAGCAATGGTGGACACTTCATGTAGATGAAACGTCCAAAGTGTTTGATTTCGGAGTAGGTCTGATCCTATAATCACCAACTAGGGAACTGATGGAGCAAGTTATTTGTCTCAACTTTTCTACTTCCAACAACGAAACAAAATATGAAGCTATCCTAGCTGAGCTTGATCTTGCCCTAATATTAGCAGCAACCAAGTTGGAAATTAGGAGTGACTCTCAGCTAATTATCGGGCAAATTCAACGGGAGTATGAAGCAAAGGATGAACGCATCGCTCTTTACCTCGCCATGGTAGAAAATCGCCTAAAAAAGTTGGACGAGTGGGTCATTAGACCGGTGCCACGAAGAGAGAACGTGAAGGTAGACACATTGGCCGGAATAGCTATCACTCTCCCCATAAAAGAGGTAGTGATGCTGTCTGTCTACCTCAAAGCCACGCCCTCAATTACACCCAAACCAGTGTGCAGTACCAGTGAAGTGAACTCAAGATGGATGTATGACATCATGAAATACCTCCAAATTGGGGAATTACCAGAAGATGGGAAGCAAGCACACATACTCCACATACTAGCAGCACGTTTCACTTTGATTAATGACCAACTCTATAGACGATCATTTGGAGGTTCATACCTAGAGTGTTTGAGTGAATCATAAGCCAAATATGTCCTGGTCGAACTCCATGAAGGCGTATGCAACAATTATCCAAGCGGACGAACTTTGGCACACTACACACAAGGGTACTACTGGCCCACCATGAAGAGGGATGATGAAAGCTATGTTAAAATGTGTGATTAGGGTCAACGACACGTTCCCATCCCCCGTGTACCTTCAAAAGCTCTCAACTCGATCACAAGTCCTTGGTCATTTTCATAATGGGAGATGGACATAGTTGACCCCTTGCTTATTGCAGCAATGCAAAAAAGTTTTTTACTTGTTGTAAGCGACTATTTCAGCAAATGGGCAAAGGTAGAAGCCTATGCCAACATCAAAGATAAAGATGTCTCCAAGTTCGTTCGGAAAAACATCGTATGTTGATTCGAAGTTCCATAAGCGATCGTTACGGATAATGAACCATAATTTGATAGTAATGTCTTTCGAACATTCTGCTAAGAGTTAAACATCAAGAATTTATACTTAACACCATGCTATCCACAAATCAATAGAAAGGTGGAGGTGACAAACAAAACCCTATTGAATGCATTGAAGAAAAGGTTGGAATGGGCAAAAGGAAAATGGGTGGATGAGCTGCCCGAAGTCTTATGGACTTACCGAACAACATCCAGATGACCAACAAGAACCACTCATTTCGCCCTTGCTTATGGGATGGAGGTCATTATTCCAACTGAAATTGGTATGCCTACTGCCAAAATAGTTGTGCAAGATCAAATGGACAAAGATGAAGAACACATAAGACAACTAGATTTGGCAGACAAAATGCGAGGAGACGCACTTAGTACAACAAAAAGGCACGACCATGGTTTTTTCGGTCAAAAACTTTTAGTCCTCAGAAGAATCTTAAAGAACATAACTAAAATAGGGGTTGGAAAGCTTCAAGCTAATGGGGAAGAGCCATATGGTGTAACTAAGGTAGGAGACTCAAGGACATACCATCTTCAAACGCTAGATGACTTATTCTTGCTCCACCCATGGAATGTAGCCAACTTGAAGTAATACTATCAATAAAAATTGTTTATGAAAATTATATAGCAGTGACAAACGACTAAAACAAGAATACTACAATTAAAAATTAATAAAAGCATCCATTGTTTTTACAAAATTTAGAAATCTAGGTCACAGCTAGCTAGAATAAGCAAATACAAAGAAAATCAAGCCCGTTCAAGCATGTCTTCCTCCCTAGGCAAGGCCGCCTAGAAACTTGTCCTCATCATCGAAGAGGAAGTTAGGAGTATCTTAGCCGATGCCATGCTTCTTCATACAACATCGGTAGTCATAGAAGAACATATCATCCACCTACTTTTGGTAGTCTGCCTCCAAGTTTTCCTTTTGAGTGGCAAACCCTGCTTGGAGATCCTGCAACTCTTGCCTTAGCTGGACAACTTCTTCTTCAACCTTCTTTTTGTCAACTGCCAGAACCACTTTCTCTTCAACCAGTAGACGAGCTTCAGCCAAAGATACCTCATTCTCTTCTGTGAAACCAAGGTTTGGTTAATCTTGATTTTGATGATAACAAAACAAGGTTTAGAACTAATGATCATATTTCAATTGTGATTAGGCAAGACGATTTCCAAAGTGGCAATCACAAAGACAAATCAAGACAAAGGAGAAATCATGAAGAAGAAGACCATCTCAAAGAGAAGAGTTCTTCAAGACCAAAGCTTCATAAGATCTCTTTGTAAGGTTGTTGGTGCACTAGAACTTTCATGCATTTCATTCTTTATTTATGCACCAAAATCATCCAAGAGTAATATTGTTTTAAATATCTTAAGAATTGGATGATTTCATGTTTTCAACTAAAACCTTGTGTTAAATGATTTTCAAACTTGTGTTAAAAGGTTTTAAGTTGAAAAAGGTTGAGTGTTGAGCCAAAAAAATGGCTCAACCGGTTCAACCGGTCGACTGGTTGTGCTCGTCTGGTCGAGGACCAGTTGAGGGAGGCCAAAAAGTTTCTCTTTCTCCCAGTGGCCTTCTCTTCCCAGTCAAGATTGAACCTCAACCGGTTGAGGTCCGATTGAGGCCCAACGGTCACTTTTCCTAACAACTAGTCAACTGGTCGACCCGTAGCTCGACCGGTCGAACCCCCAACGGCTAGTTTGGATTTTTTTCTTCTATAAAAAGGCTCTAATCTTCATTGTTTCATGAGCTTAACCTTCCCAAATCATTCTTGATTATATTTGAGCATTGGAAGAGTGTTTTTTAGTGCACCATTGTTTCATAACTTGCATATCTTTAGTGCACCATTCAATCCTAGTTTTTTCTTGTACCTTTGAGCCTAAAGTTCTATTACTAGGATTTTGAGAGATCATTATTTGTATATTTTTGTGAGGAATTTTCTTAAGTGTGGGGTATCACTTGAGGGGTTGTTCAAGAGTGGGATATCTCTTGAGAAGTGTAAAGGGTGCTTGGAGCCAAAAAGTCCAAGAGGGTGAATTGGAACCATAATCCAATTGTAAAAAGATTGGAAGCTTGGTTGAAGCTTCAAGATAGTGGAACCCTCACTCGGTTAGGAGGTTGAGGAGAGTGGACGTAGGCAAAGAAGTGTCGAACCACTATAAACTCTCGTGTTTGCATTCTCTCTTCCCTAACTCTTTTAAATTATATGCAATTGTCTTTATTTTGTTTATTATATACTTGCACATAATTGTCTCTTATTTTTGCATAGTTTAAATTTGTGAAAAAGAGACCATCACCCTATTTACCTGCCCCTCTCCCCTCCCCCCCTTCTCTAGGGTGATTACCATAGTTTGGATTAGCCTCAAATTCCTAACATCTTCCTCGACCTTTCTTAGCAGACCGACACTCTTTTCAGCAAGCTTCTGGGCAACAACGACCTTACTCTTCATTGTCTTTAAGTTGACGATGAGATCCTCATTCTCGTCCATGTTATGGGCAACATATGCCATCACGGTTTTGGATGCCTCTAGCCGATGGAAAATGTAAGCGCACTACCCCATAAGATTTCGGACTTCAGTTATTACCTGGAGGCAGCAGAGAAATCGTTATAAAACCTAAGGCAAAAATAAGAGAAAATGGGAGAGATGACATACCATTTCTGTTATTTCAAAAGTAGTGTAGTCTTGCATATAGAGAATGTGGGCAATAGCGGTGTTCGAAGTATCGTACGAAAGTCGTGCTGTGAAATATCTACTAAGATTGTCATCTATCTTGACTAGGATCCACTAAGTAGCTGGAAAGAGCCCCCCCATGTTTTGTACTAGGGACCCTCTTTCCGTGAAGGAATGGATGCGCTTCAGAAGCTCATATATCTCATCTCGGTTGGGGACATATCCTAACTTTGGACGGGAAAGAAAGGAAGTCATGCACTTGAATGATTCTTCGCTAAAGTTCTCTAGGGTGACAAAAGGTCTCCTCGTCTCTTGATAAGAAATATCATCAGCGGAGAGAGGTTTCTCATCCGACTCAGGAGTGGTGATTGCAGTAGTGACTGAAGGTATTGGCATGGGCGGAGGAATTGAGGCAGGTTTTGGACAAGCTTTCTTTGAAGGGATAAGATTGACAACAATGGATTTGGACAAGCGTTTACGCTGCCTCTCACGAAATTCGGCCCTCAAGTTGGAAGCCATATCTTCTTCCTCATCTTCTTCCTCACAAATAATAGGGGGCATTACTCAATCAACCCTTGCTTCTGGTCCGTCGCTAGAAGATGAAGAAAATGAAGATGATGAAACTAATGGAGAAAACGGGGATATAGGAGGCGAAGTCCTCGCCCTCTGAACAGAACAAGCAATAAATTCTTTTTTTTTTAGTGGGAGGGCGGACAACGAAACTGGAGGATGGACGACCAGCAGTCGGAGCTTGCCTCAATGTCCCCTCCTAATGTTTTCTCTCCCGCTCCTCTAGACAAGCCTAACGTGTCTCAGAATTTGCCAAACGAGCAACCTCGTAGAAAGTCAAATCCTTCAGCACAAAGTGTTCACTAGGAACCAAAGATGAGGGAGCTAGCCAAGGAAATATGGGGATGATGAACGGCTTGGGATTGTTGATCAACATTAGCAAGTTCTTGTCCATTAAAAAAACCTTGTAAGCTCGTTCGATCGCGTCTATCTCGAACAACTTGTTAAGTGGGGTAAATGAAGCCTTTTCCACCCACTCTACAAAGCATCCGCGCCTCTCCTTGCCTATATTACACAAACAAAAAGATCATTAGTATATTACAACAAGGAAGAAATAACTACAAGATATAAAGAAAGTGATAGAAGTATAGCCTACTCAGAATCTCCAACGAACGTTGTGGAGAAAAAACTTCGTCTGGTCCTTCAGATGAACCACTCCAAGGATCGGATACTAGAACATGCTCCTTGGCCCAACCTTTGCATGAATCTGGAAGATCGGTCATCAAATGGAAGGAAAGAATATGAGCAGACAAGTTGAACCTTTCCTTTTGACTTATCTTGACGGTATAAATGAACAAGACTTCCAACAAGGAAAGATCTAGTTAGAAGAGCATGTTCAACACACTACACCCTATTAACACCCGAACAATGTTTGGATGAAGAAAAGTTGGAAGAATTTGTGTGAAATGAAGGAATTGCTTGAAAAGAAAAGGGATAAGAAAATAGAGCCTAGTAGGAAATTGCTCATTGGTGAATTACATCATATTACTGGGAAGGTCAACAAATGATAAAGCCTCGTTGTCTATTAGTTGAATCAGGATATTGTCCAGAATATGGAAACGGGCCCGAAATTCCTATTTAGATAAGACATCGACTGGACGCTCTGGTTTGAGGCGCCGACTTTTGTGTTTTTTCGTCCACTTTGCTAAGGCCTTCCATTGGTAGAAGTGACTCCTCATCTTGCCATTATGCTAAGTGGATCTGGGTCGTGTGGAAACCTGCGTGGGTCAACGTAGTTATAAAAACCAATCACCCGACCCATCCGTTGTTCAGTGTTGCCTCAGTAATACAAAAAAAGAACCTAAATGGACCAAAAGCCCGAAGCTAGATGGGTTGACTATCAAAACTTGCAGAGCAAGTGTTTTAGCCAATGACAAAGGAAGAATCGCTCCCATTGCTCCAGCATGGTGGCAATGAAAAAAGAACATGAACCAATGACAAGTGCCTTAACAGCACAGAAGCAAAAGAGGAAACCAAAAAGCCTTAAGTCCGGCCGGACACATTCATTCTCCCCCAAACAAAGCACCCAAAACAAGTAAAGACAATGAGAAACCCTAAATCTAGATGTTAAGGTCTTTATCTTCCGACACAATCTAAAGAAGAACAACAAGCATTGCAAAAGGAATGGTGAGTGGCAAAAAACTTACTGGAATCAAGAATGAGCCCTCTTAAGCAGGGAAGAAATCCATTGCGTTTAAAGCTGGTGACGAGGAAGGCGAAGAGCAACATCTGGTGGCAAACACAACGGCAGACAAGGAAGACAAAAACAACGACCAGTGGCAAATGCAACGACGGTGGAGGTGCAGCGCAGGCAAGGAAACTCCAAAACGGGAAAATGCCAAAAAGTGACCCAAAAAGTATGGAGCCCTTTTATTTATAGGGATCCAAAAGCCTAGGTATTCCAAGGGACAAGCCGCTTGGAAACACTTCCCAAAGCCAACTGAAGAGGTGCACCGCCTGATAGCTAGCCTTGATTGATGTGACCCATCATTGTAGCCCCAAATGACACGTGTTCCTAAGCACCCAAATAACCTGAAGAGAGATATCCATTCTGCCTTAACTTGTCGGCTACTCGACAAGATAAAAGCATAAGGGGGCATTATGGGAGGTTTCCCTCCATGTGTCCTCCCCTAAATAAAAAACTCTTGGTCCATCCAAGATAAGTAGATGATCTTTTGAGATCAATCCATCTAAACCAAAACAAACTCTATCTGGCACAAAAGGAAAGAGATTTCTTTTTTTCTAGATGTCAGACGGAATGAACAAACTAAGCCAACTGAGATTTTCAGATGGATTAACCAACACAGTTGGAGATTCCAAGCATTGAACAAATGGATAATCACACCCAGTGCCTGAGCAACGGCCTAGATGGCATTTACGCCTAAAAGTCAATGTCTACTAATTGCTACTCGTTATCAGCGATATTGACAAACGTAAATGCATAGTATACTACATGGTTCGAGACTCTTGCTCAATAGCCAGTAAATGACACTAGTTAGAGGATTTTGTTTGGTATGATTGCCTAATTCGCGTAGAGATGATGGTGTTGTCTCTCTTGCTAAGGCTTGATTTCCGCCCTAATTGCAATCATCATAAAAAAAAAAGGTATAAATGCTCCTCAACGCTATGGTGATGGTGCCATCCACTTTATAAAAACCCTTTGAGAAGCATGAAAAAGATACGCGCATACAAAGCCATTTGAAACAACTAGACCCATCCTTATTGCTTTCTGACTTAAGCTTCAGAATGGCGTTCTCGGACCACCTGTCCAGACATCCTTTTGTGCAGGGAAGAAGCTAGACAAACTCAAATCTGGTTAGCACTTCACCAATAGGGGTGAGGAAATGTCTTAGGATGTGGGAGGTATGGGGGGTATGGGTTAGGAGAGAGAGTGAGGGAGTAGGTGAGGAAAAAGAGGAAGAAGAAAAAAGTAAAATAATATAAAATGATAAAAATAAAAATAAAAATAACATAAAATAATAAAAAAATTAAATTTAAATGGTATAAGTGGGCAAAAAAAAAAAAAAAAAAATCAAATGTCATCGAATTGAAATCTAAGGATAAAATTAGGCTCAAAATCAATATAAAAATAAAATTATGACAAATTTTGAGGTTTACAATATTTGAATAGGGGTCATGTACATTGTAATGACCAGGTATTTTAGGTCATGTTGGAATTTCAAGTTTGAAAATTCTTCTATTTGGTGATAGTTGAAAAGTCAAAAAGGCAAATCGGAGAACACATGTCAAATTTAAATGGATGAAATTCGAAGGATTTTAGTGGTCAACCCAAAAAAGTTGAATTTTTGTGTCACGTCAGCTTTTTAGTATGAAATTCCTAGGTTTGTAGAATGTAGACCTTCAAATTTGCCTCACCTTTTCTTTTTATTTATTTATTTACTTTTTAAAAATTTATTTTAGGGCTCATTTTGTTAATGTTTTTAGGCTCATTCCTTTTTATTTGTTTGGCCCAATCTTTAATACCTATTTTGGTAGCAAATCCCATCCATCTATTCATAGATTGCATTCCCACCATCCATTTTGGAAAAAACCCTAAGAGACCCTAATTTTCTCTCTCTCATCCTCTCATTTTGTCGACCCATTTTTCTCCCCACACCTTTTTCTCTTTTTCCCTTTTCCTTTCTTTTCTCCTATTCTTCCTTTTCCACTCACAACATCTACCACTTCCTCTTCTTCCTCTATTCTTTATTTTCTTTTTCTTTTATTTATTTTTTTTCCTTTCTTCTTCCTCTACTTTCCTCACCAACTCCACTGCTACCAAGCCATCACCAACAACATCATAGTTCACACCACCAGTGACCATCGCCCCTTCCATCCACTGACCACGACCCTTTCTCTCTCTCTTTCTATTATTTATTTATTTATTTTTATTTTTAAATATTAATTTTAATTTCAGTTTGTATCTTATTATTATTATTATTATTATTTTTTTATTTTTATGTTTTCCTCCATTGCCATCATAAACGAGCCTCCATATTCTCTACTCGATGTTGGCTTGCACATGGGTTCTTCAAAGGGAGGTAAGTTCTCTCCCATTAATTCATACAATAATAGTTTATAGGCCTTGGGTATTTGCTTTGGATAATTGGATTTGGGTTATTGGATTTAGGTTATTGGATTTCCTATTGGGCCTTTGATTTATTTCTTTGAGCCTATTTTAGGTTGATTTTTGTTTTCTATTTATTGGTATTGGACTTTGGCTTGTTGGATTGTTGTTTGGTTTGATTTGGGCCTAATTGCATTTACTTTATTATTCTTTTGGGCCCCCTGTGTTCAGGTTGATATCTTGGCATTGTGCTGAGAGCGAGAAAATGCATAGTATATAGGGAGCAATTAGAGTAGTTGAAGATAGAGTGTAGACCCTCAATTTTGTCCCTCGACACTGGCATTTATCCTTCGGGTGTCACATCCACCCATCGTTCGCATATGGCACCACTAGGGCCCCTTTTGGGCTTAGTCGGTGTCCGAGCCTCGTGTGGGTTTGTCTGTGGTCCATTGTGGTGCATATGTGGTTCATTTTGGAGGGTCACCATGGCCATTTTCCTAGTCGTTCACATCACGCTATAGGAAGGAAGTGGGGTCATCCCGATGTTTTAGCTTAGTTGGAGTTTATAGGGGCATGTTGAGGTTCGGAGCACTAGGGCTTGTTTTGATCGTATCTCCCTCATCCGAACTCAAAATTAAGAACCGTTTCTTTTTATTGATTCCTTATTCTTCTAGGAACATTATGTAACATTTTCAAAATTTTTTGCAACCGGTCGGCTGGTTGGTAGCCAGTTCATCCGGTTCAGCCGGTTCATCGAGTCAGCCGGTGTAGAACACTGATTTTTGGTAATTGTTTTGATCATCTCCCTCTTCCGAACTCGGAATCATGCATCATTTTTTTTCATAGATTCCTTACTCTTTTAAGAACATTCTGTCAAATTTTCAAAACTTTTTGCCATCGGCTCGATCGATGGGCATCTGGTTCGGCCGGTTCAACCGATTCACTGAGTCAGCTGAGGTAAAACACTAATTCTAGTAATCTTGGGGCCCAAATCCTACATGGCTCAGGCCCGTAAGTTCCAGATTGGTTTTGGAAAATGTTGTGGGTCCATTTTGGGCCTTGGTTTGGGTTCCTTGCAGCCCACCACGAATCCATATGGATTCTTGGTGGTGAAGCAAGCTGAAAGCTGAAGGGAGTGAGCTGGCCTTGTAAGTTTAAGAGAAGTAATGAGGGGTGTGGTTCCCATGCTAATGAAGGGGATTTCGGTGCTGAAGGAGAAGGAACCCAGGAGGCTCAAATGCTGAGAGGGTTATGAGTATAAAAG